>NW_017731426.1:1210554-1223254 GCF_001890085.2 Hipposideros armiger | reverse complement strand
GTTTTGTTCTTCAGTCTAGTTGTGGAGGACGTTGCTTCACTGGCCCAAGTTGGCACCATCATCGCGCTCTTCCCGGGTGAGGCAGATCAGTTGCCGGCTTCTGGACGGCCGCTCACGCTGGCTGCTGGCTACACACGGTAGCCCATGGCAACCTACTGCAGCAGGGGCTGCAGCCTATGCTGTTGCCATCACCAGGGACTCACGGCAGCCCAGCTCCAGGTTGAGCTGTTATTCAGCATCTTAGCTGTGGAGGGCAGTGTCACTGGCCCTCATATGTGGGATCAGAACCGGGGCCCTCTGGAGTCCCAAACCAGCTCTTAACCAATGCGCCCCTCGGCCGGCCCTAAAACTTTTTAAAGTGCTTTTTTAATTAAAAGAACATATGTGGCAAGTTTTTTTTAAATTCTATAAACAAAAATGGATTATTCAGCCTTAAAAAGTAAGAAAATTCTGACACATGCTATGACACAGATAAATCGTGAGGCCATTATGCCAAATAAAATAAGCCAGTCAAATACTGTATGATTCCACTTTTATGTGCTCAAATTCACAGAAACAGAAAGAATAGTGATTTCCAGAGCCTGGGAGCAGGAGGAAATGGGGAGTTACTGTTTAATGGGTATAGAGTTTAATGCTGCAAGGTGAAAAACTTCTGGAGATTCACTGCACAGCAACATGAATATACTTAACAATACACTGAACTATACAATTAAACTGACAAAGAGGAAAACATACAGAGCAGCCCCAGATCCCAGGGTTGGAAGAGACTTTGAAGATCACATAATCTGCCTCTAACCCTACTCCAAATTTGCCACTCCTTACAAAATACCACCAAGCAGCAACTTAGCACACTCCTCAACATAAGCAGTAGGGAATTCACTGCCTTCTAATCTAGAGAGCTGTTCCTTGCGTTGATTCAAGCATCTACTTCTGAACATTTGCCAACCATCTGTCCTAGTTTTAATTTCCGGGACCCCCTCTTCCACATGCAAATCCTTCAAATACTTGAAGATAACAATCCTAAGAAACATCAAGCATGGATTTAAGAGCTCAAGTCTTTATTATAAGACAAACATAGAGTCAAATTTTGGCACTATCTTTTATTAACTGTGTAACCTCAATTAAATTTCTAAACTTTAGTAAGCCTCAATTCCCCTATTTATAAAACGAGATGAGTAGGGTTCCTACCTCACAGGATTGTTATGAGTTTAAGTGAGATAACATATGCATGGTTCTTAGCGCCTGGCGAATGGTGGCACTCAGGAATTCCTAGCTTCTATTATTATTGTTGGCATTATATCTCCCAGCTGCCCTCACCCAGTCTCATCCCCAGGTTAAATATCTCCACCTCTTTCAACCCATTACTTGAAGAAGCATTGTTTCAGGTGTTCTGATATCCCAGTCACTCTCCCCTGGACACAGTGTGATGTCAGTGCTTTCTAAAGTATGGTTCCCAGGCGCCAGAGTTGGGTGAGGCAGAGGAAGGAAGGCTGGCCCCAGTCAGGAGGGAGGGAAAGAGGCCAGCGGAGGAGTTTTCCAGCTCAACCCTGGCAGCCAACTGTGCAGCCCCCTTGGTCTGGTGCGTCTCCTCCTGCCCCACGGGAAGAGAGCTGCACCTGGGGCTGAGAGGCGCGCCCACGCGCCATGGGGAGTCCTACTGTGGCTGGTGCTGCTACTGCCCCTCCCCCCCATGCTGCCGCTGCGGGTCCCGCGGTACTCACACTGTAGATATAAAGACACCCCGTGGTGCTCCCCAATCAAGGTGAAGTACGGAGATGTGTACTGCAGGGCCCCTCAAGGAGGATACTACAAAACAGCCCTGGGAACCAGTTGCAACATTTGCTGCCTGAAGGGCTACGAACTGCATGGCTCTTCCCAGCTGATCTGCCAGTCAAACCAACGGTGGTCTGACAAGGTCATGTGCAAGCAAAAGCGATGTCCTACCCTTGCTGTGCCCGCAAATGGAAGGTTCAAGTGCGTAGACGGTGCCTACTTTAACTCCGGGTGAGTACTATTGCTCACCAGGGTAAACACTGAAAGGGGAGCAAACTGTCACATGTATGGACAACAAGGCCTGGAGTGGACAACCAGCCTCCTGCGTTGATATTGGAGCCTCCTAGAATCAAGTGCCCAAGTGTGGCAATAAGCTGACAGTGCGGGTGTCCTGGGATACCCCCGAGGGAAGAGACACAGCAGATGGCATTCTAACTGATGTCATTCTAAAAGGCCTCCCCGCAGGCTCGAATTTTCCAGAAGAAGACCACAAGATCCAGTACACAGTCTATGACTGAACCAAGAACAAGGGCACTTGCAAATTTTTCAAGTTAAAGTAAGAGTCAAACGCTGAGGAAAACTCAATGCTCCGGAGAATGGTTACACAAAGTGCTCCAGCAACAGCGATAATTACGGAGCCACCTGTGAGTTCTCCTGCACAGGTGGCTACAAGCTACACGGTAGCCCCGCACGAGTATGTCAATCCAGCCTGACTTGGTCTGGCACGGAGCCCACCTGTGCAGCCATGAATGTCAATGTGGGCGTCAGAACAGCAGCTGCACTTCTGGATCAGTTTTATCAGAAACGGAGACTCCTCAGTGTGTCCACGCCCAAAGCCCGAAACCTCCTCTACAGGCTGCATCTGGGAATGCCACAGCAAGCGCAATATAGCCTGGATCTTCGGCACATCACCGTGGTGGAGCTGGTAGGTGTGTTCTCGACCCTCATCGGCAGGATAGGAGCAAAAATTATGCCTCCAGCCCTAGCTCTGCAACTCAGGTTGTTGCTGCGAATCCCACTGTATTCCTTCAGCATGGTGCTAGTAGATAAGCCTGGCATGGACAAGGAACGCTATGTCTCCCTGGTGACACCTGTGGCCCTCTTCAACCTGATTGACACTTTCCCCTTGAGGAAAGAGGAGCTGGTCCTACAAGCTGAAATGGGCCAGGTCTGTAACACCTGATGTGATGGTTCCTCTCGCTGCAGACCCTCTTCTTTCTACATAGTACTATGCACACGCCTTAAAAATATCCTTGATGTACAGATTTTTATTTGTAATTTTTAAAGTCTATTTTATTATGACCTTTCTTTGAACTTAAAAATTAGCATGGTGCTTTTTGTACTTTGAGGTGTTCCAAAAAGTATGACTATATTTACTATTTCTAACTCTTTACTCCATGATGGCCAGTTGATTTTGTAGAGGAATTACAAACCACAACTATACACATGCTTTCAATATATTATTCAGTGTGACAGGTAACTTTCTTCAATCATGTTTTTTGTTTTGTTTTGTTTTGTTTTATTGGGGAGTTGGGGGGGATGGGAACAGTGCTGGGGAATTGGGGGAGGGGGGATAGACAAGTTGCTGTCGTTTTGTTCTTCAGTTGTGGAGGACATTGTGTGTGGAGGACGTTGCGGAGGACGTTGCTTCACTGGCCCAAGTTGGCACCATCATTGCGCTCTTCCCGGGCGAGGCAGATCAGTCGCCGGCTTCTGGACGGCGCTCACGCTGGCTGCTGGCCGCTCACGCTGGCTGCTGACTACATACGGTAGCCCATGGCAACCCACTGCCACAGGGGCTGCAGCCTAAGCCATCGCCGGCGACTCACAGCAGCCCAGCTCCAGGTTGAGCTGTTGTTCAGCATCTTTGCTGTAGAGGGCAGTGTCACTGGCCCTCATATGTGGGATCCGAACCGGGGCCCTCTGGCATCCCAAGCCAGTTCTTAACTATCGCGCCACTCGGCCGGCCCTCAATCATGTTTTTTTTATATAAAACTTTTACTAATAAAATATTTTGGAGAAAAAGAAAAAAAAATAAAATATGGTTCCCAGAACTGGATACAATCGCCAGGGTGCAGTCTGATCAGGGCAGGGAAGGGCAGAACCATGTCCTCCCCAGTCCAGAGAGTACCCTACAATTCAATTACATGTAACCTGAGATCTGGCCAGCTTTCTTGGCAGGCACATCACACAAACTAACTTATTCAACTAAAACTCCCAGGCATTTTTAACACACACTGACGCCATCCTATAATTGTACAATGTTTAGCATTGAGTGAAAAATTTAGCATCAACACGTATTAAATTCAATCTTGATAGTCAGTTGCCATCTTGCAACGAACATAGCTTAAAACATAAAACTTTTGTCAAAGTGAAATTATTACTAAAATACTGGTTAACAAAACAGTTTAAAGGAAATGCATTTTTTTTAATTGGGGAATTGGGGGAGGGTAACAGCATTGGGGAAGGGGAACAGACAAGTTGCTGTCCTTTGGTTCTTCAGTCTAATTGTGGAGGACGTCGCTTCACTGGCCCATGTTGGTATTATCATTGCGCTCTTCCTGGGTGAGGCAGTCGCTCGCCAGCCATTGGACAGCCGCTCATGGCGGCTCACAGCAGCTCATGCTGGCTGCCAGCCGCTCATGCCAGCTGCCAGCCACTCATGGTAGCTTTACAGCAGCCCACTGCAGCCCCACTGCAGCCTACACCGTCGCCAACGACTCACTGGCAGCCCAGCTCCAGGGTGAGCTGTTGTTCACCAGCTTAGCTGTAGAGGGCGCAGCATCAGTAGCCCTAATGTGGGATCCGAACCGGAGCCCTGCTGCTCAGAGCTGGCATCCCAAGCCAACTCAATCAACGTACCACTGGGCCGGCCTAGGAAATGCATTTTTACGACAGCATATACTTGTCACAGGCAGGGAGAAAACCTGGCTGTGTATGCTAGAGAAACTTATAAAATCTTTAATAAATCTATAAAAATAATTTTCAAGCATTCTCTGAAAAAAAAGCTGCTTGGTCCCATTAAAAAGATTATATTTTTTCAGTTCATGATGGCAAAGGAAGGGATTCCTATCAGTCTCTTCCTTAAAGCCAGGGTGGGGGAAGATAGAACAAAACAGGAAACAGCCACATTCCCAAACTGCAATTTATAAAAAAAAGTGTTGCCAAACGCAGTGAAACTTGTATCCAATTGAGGAAGCAAGCACAGTAAGAGTAGGCACATACATCTCAGCTCTGCAGCAATGAGCAGTCCCAGAATTAAAAATGATAACGATGGTTATGATGATGACGACGACGACTGGGTATGTACTGAGTGCCTACTACTCCAAGCACTGATGCAGTCACTTATGTGTATTAGCTCATTTAATCCTCACAACAACCCTAAGAGAAACTTATAATCCTTTTTCCCCATTTTTATCAGCAGGAAAACTAAAATATAGAGGTAAGTTGCCTATGTTCGCAAACCTAGCAAGAAGCCAGGATTCAAACTCAGACTGTTTGATTAGGGTCCAGTCCTAACCAGTAAGCTGGACTACCTCCCGTTCCATGGGTATACTGCCAAAACAGTCATTTCTTGCTTGGGAAGACAAAGAAGCACCGATGAGCCCCATTCAATACCACAGTCAAAGGTGACATAAGACAATGGTAAAAAGCACAGGATTCTATCTACAAGAAGCAGGCTGTCAGCATGGCAGGTTAGAAAAGTACCTGTGGTGCAATCAGCTCAGGTGAGGCAGATTTTTTTTTTGACAGTCTGGGTCCAATCAGAAGACAGAAACCAGACGGTAATTCAAAGAGGGCAAGTTTAATATAAAAAAAATTATTAAACAGTGACAGGAGAGTAAATATAAAGCTGGGAAGAGCACACTAAAAGGCACTGTAGGATTGAGACGCCGAGGCCTAAAGAAGGGCAAGCTTGGCAGGTAAAGAAAGAGTCCAGGTCCACTTTCACAGATAAGACAACAAAGGTGAATTTGGAGTCCAGGGGCAATAAACTGATAACGGGCACAGCAAAGAGAAGTCAATGCTAAGTCAGCAAGCTAAGGCCCTCCCACAAACTGGCTGCCACCTGCCTGCCAGGATAGGACGTCCATCAAAGAGCAGTCAGGAGAAAGGGATCTGAGTTAACAAACCTGGATTAAATTCCTGTTTCCAGCTGCCCTCGCTCCCTCCTCCGCCCACACGCTAGCCAGTGGCTAGTTGTAAAACATTTAAATATGAATAGTAGTCAGAAAGGAGACATCACTAGTAGTCATTCTGATACTACAAAGTTCTACAAATTTTCAAGAAAGAAGTTACAACAAAACATAGCAAACAAAATCAGCTAAAGAACAAATGCTGGACAAACAATACTAAGAAATATAAGAAATAATAAACAGATCCTTCCCCATGGAATCCAAGAAATTAAAGAAAATATCCTTCTCTGAAATAAGAAAAAATATAATATTTCTAAGAAGAAATGACAATTCAAGAGAAGATGACAAGTAAACAAGCAGGGCACAGGAAAACAATGGAAGCAAATAATAAAACAATTTTAGAAAAGAAATCCTTGTTGGAATCAGCAAAAAGAACAGACACTGCTGAAAACAGAGTCAGAGACATAAAGGACAGATGGGTGAAAATCAAGACAAATGGAAATAACAATGGCTGGCAGTTTTGAGCACTTACTATGCACTCTTCCACGCCCTTTTACTGTCCTACCTCAGTAAATCTTCATAACAACTCTTTGAGGTTGACACATTATCTCCAAAGATGAAGACACAGGGGTTTGGAAATTTAAGTAACCAGCCCATGGCTAAACAACAAGTAAGGGATGGTTCAAAGATTCAAATCCAGGCAATTTGGTTTTAAAATCTATACTGATTACCTGTGTGACTCTCATGGAAAAGACCAAGGCATTTAAAGACTGGAAAGAAAGGGATGGATATAGGAAACAAAGGTGATCCAATAAATGCATAACTCAAGACAAAAACAGAAAAGAAAATGGAACCCAAAACAATATTAAAAAGACATACAAAAAAAGTTCCTGCAATAAAGCAAGACCTCAACCTGCAGAATGAAGGGTACACTGAGCCCCAAGAAAAACTGACACAAAAATCAATACTGAAACATAGCCTAGTAAAGGCATTGAACTTCAAGGACAAAGAAAGCATCACATGAGCAACCAGGCCAAGGAAAAACAATCATGTCACTAACGATGGGAACAAAAATCAGTCTGACTTCTCACAGTAACATACATTTCTAAAAGATCGTGCAACAGTATGTAAAAAGTCCTCTGAGAAAAAGCACAGAGTGCAAAGTACAAGAACTCTGACCCAGACATGACATTTCTGAAGTATAAAGGCAAGCACGTAAGAACTCAGAGGCTAAGTATCTTACTCTTGAGTCCTTCTTTAAAAGATCATAGAAAATGAGGACCAATTCTTATAAAAACTCTTAAGATAAATATTTACTTTTATCCTATTAATAGTATGTATTTTTCCAGGCAGTGCAAAGACAAACCTCGGCTTAATTATTACAGACTTCAAGTTTTGATTAAAGAACTCCTAAGTAAATATTTTTTTTTTAAATCTATGTTTCACATAAAGAAAACAAAGATGTATAAAGTTCACCAACTCCTCAGGCTGAGGAGCTAAACATCAAAACCATGCTTCAAAGCTCAGGGCACTTTAGCACTCTCTTCTCTGCTGATTTCAGCCACCAGCTACATTTTTAATCAATGAATGTTTTTCAATGAATATGGGAGAAGTCACTGATTTGATAATACATCAATACAAATTAGCTTTCCACACCTATCACTTTTCCTCCTAGGAAGTCTGAGGGCGCTGGACACATAGCATTCCCAAAATGGTATGGAGGAAAACATAAATAGGAAAGAGATGCAACTGTACCATTCCCAAAAGTTTTCAGGAAAATATACTATAACATATACTATTCTATGACATGTACTACTTAACATAGACTTATAATACAGTCTACTGCAACTAAAGGTAAATAATTCACATCATGGGTTAGTTTATCCAGGGCGCACAATCATTCTAAGTTACACATAATAAAACAAACCATTACAATAACATTATGCTCTGATGTTCCCTTCAGTGTTTGACCTTCAAGCTTTAAAATGGATTAAAAATATATATATACTTAAGAGATAAGATGTCCAACAGGCTATTTATGAATGTCACATTGTCCTTCTGTTATTAATTAACCTCATTCCATGCATATGAGCCAAACATCTTTCTTCAGGAGGTTGACGACTATCATTAGCTCACTGTTACATGGGCCTTCTTTCAGGTATTACATTTGTAAATGTCATGGTGCTAATGATGACAATGGTCATAGCTAACACCTATTGAATAACTAACGTGTTAAAGGTTAACAAGCCTCTCAAGCACATCCATCATTTTCACTATGCCAAATAACCCTGAAGACAATATGTAGTAAAGTATGTGGCATATAATCAGTGTTCCATAATAATATTATTACACATGAAAAAACTAAAGCTTAAAGAAATTAACTAATCTGGTAGAGACTGGATTTGAATCCAAGTCTGTCTCATGCTCTTAGTCATCAATCTAGTCTGTTGCCTTACACATAAAATTAGGAAGGATGTCACTGTGGTGATCATTTTGCAATACGCTCCTGTATACAAATATTGAATCATCACATTATACACCTAAAATTAATGTCACTTCTATCCTATTTAAAAAAAAATAGTGAGGAATTTAACTAAGGTAATGTGACACAGTAAACCAAACAGGATAGCAGCCTCCCAATTACAGTCCCAATTACAGCATATCCAAAAGAGCTATAGGAAAGCAACTTCGACCTATTATAAAAGCTAAAAATTGTATTGGGGGTGGAAGGGAGAAAAGGCAAGAGGGAGACAAGCTAATGTACAAAAACAAAAACAAACAAAAACCCTACATCACATAAGAACATATGGCTATTATATCTGGGCCTTAAAAAGTATCAAACATACCTGACTGCTCAGGGCAAACTGTTGTCCAGACACAGGCCCAAGAACCAGACTGTGTTTTCCCTACCCTATCAGCAGACCAAGTTACTGCAACTGAATACTCCAGGGAGTAATAATGCCACAGTCTCAGGGTGAGACAATGCAGAAGAGTTCAAAAGTCTCAAAAGCAAGATTTTCTTGAATTCCCTCTTCAGAGAATAACAATGACCTACACTGGTGGTGGGGGGTGGGGGGGAGGAAGGAATCTAAAAGGGAAAAAAAGAAATAAAGAATAAAGCTAAATATGTCTGACATCTCATTACCCCCTTGGGAGAATATAAACCTATACTAAGGCTACACCAGGCTACTGTTTTCCAAGTTAAGTAATCCTGCAGGTAAAGGGACATGCCCCACCCCACCTCCATTTCATTACAATGGTACTTACACATTCTAAGATAGTTATTATCAATATTTCTTCCAATGTTTTAAAGAGCCCATGTGAAAACAAATGTCTTAGGTCATGAAGTCTGGGGACAGAAATGCAAAAATTCATATCAAATCCATATTCAACCCATTCATCCATGACTCAATGTAGCAAGCTGGAAGCTCCTTGAGAAACAGGAGGCTGCGATCTCACTGCAGCCTGCTGGATATCCACGAGACACCCAACTAGCCCTTTCTGAGGATGCCAAAGCAACTGCTTGTCCCACTAACACCTTAACAGCAAACAAATGATTAAAGCTTAATGTTTAAGTTTTATTTAGGTAGAACCATAAAATTTGTGAAGCCTTAACATTCAAAATTTATTTGGGCAGAATATACTTTTACTAAAATAGCAAGTTTCTAGCAGCACAGTCCCATCCTGGAGGTTTAAGAGATGGGGGGTCGGGGGAGGGAGAGGAAAATAAAAAAAGAAAAGAAAAAGAAAATGGAGCTGCTGCCCAAAGTACTGAATTAGCTCTGGAAGTTGTGATCACCAACCACCAAAGCCTCTTTAAAAAATATTCAATACATTATCTGCAACCTGCAGTTGCCAAATCATTCAGACAGCTCATAAATGGGCCGACCAAGTGGAATCAAAAGCCCAGGATCTAGCGTTAAAAGACTGCTGGCATTCAAGTCCAGGTTTTTCCAGTACTGCTCGGGCGACCTTGGACAAGTCAATTAGCCAAATAACTCTTATTTTCCTCCTGAGTAAACTAGGAGGGAAAATATCTATCCCACCTACTTCACGCCTGCTTCAATGCTGTCTTTAAGCGGATGGAGAGGCTGCTACAGGTCACTCGCCATCCTGCCGGGCGCCCCCATCCCCACCGCCTCCGCCCAGGTCCTATCCAAGAGGGACGGAGATGGAGACCCAGCGGTACCTCGTCCGCGACGCTCGGGAAAGGATGCTCCCCTCACCAGCCCTCCCCTAGAGATGGGACCGCGCGCTGTGACATTCGCCGCCGCAGCAGCGCCAGCCCCCGCCCGCCCACCTGCCCCGCGCGCTTTCGGCGGTCCCACACTTCGAGTTTCCCAGGCTCGCCCCGCGGCAGCGACCCCCAACCCGCCGGGCGCCCCTCTCGCCCCCTGGTGGTGCTTGGACCACAGCCCGCGGAGACTGCACCCGCTCGCCTACGCGCGCCTGCAGCTCCGCCTGGGTTGGGGCCAGGCCCCGAACGGCTTCGCCCCCCGAGCCTCATCTCACCTCCCCATCTCCCCAGACCCCCCCGGGGGCGGGGTGGTCGCAAGGCTGCAACTCCTTACCCGGGAGCTTGAGCGCCCTGGACAGCACGGTCGCCATGGCGGAGGCCCCGGTGCGCGTGCGCGCGCCCGCGTCCTGACGGGAAGTGTAGTTCCCGGCGGGCCGTGCGCGCGGCTGGGACCTGGAAAGGTGGGAGTCGCGCTGTGAACGAAGCAGGGTGGGGAGGAGGAGCTCGGTTGCGGCCTCCGCGCCTACGTGCCCCCTCCTGCAGGCTCGTCTCCCACCTATTCGGAGCCAGGCCCCTAACTTGGCAAGTGACTGCACCAGTCTGAGAGTCACTTTCCTCCTCCGTGAAATAGGGAGATGGTTAACTACCACGTAGGCTTGCAGTGAGAATGGAATGATATAGCAGATCTTAAAGGAGGCGCGGGTTGTGAAATGCGCCCTGGGCTTTGGAGTCAGGTGGTATTTGAATCCTGCCAGCATCCCTGACTAGCTGGGCCACCTTGGGCAAATCACTAGGTATGACTAAGTTGCAGCTTTATTTTTTAAATGGAGACAGTACTGTCTATTTCACAATCTTACTGTGAGAATGAAATTATATAATCTATTTAAAACGCAGCATACAATAGGCACCTGTTTCTTTTTGTTTTTCTTAGGTGAAGACCAAGGTTTCCTGGAGTTCTAACCCTCATCCTCCTTACCAGTTGATCTACGTGACACCCGACCCTGCAGTTCTAGCTTGAAGCATCTCGGAGGCAGAAACGGACCTGCGTCTTCACAGGCAGCAAGAAATGAGCATTTTAGCGCAGGAATGCTGCAGATGTTATCTAGTACACCCTCCTCGTTTTGTTGGAAGAGAAGACTGAGATACAGAAAGGTGACATACAGAAAGGTGATGTAACGTAACTTCGTGTCAAAAAAAGGCTCTAAGATACTTCTCACTTGGAAACTGTCAACAGGACTGTCCTGTGGGTGTCATCCGAGAGACTAACAACCATCCCCACCACCCTTTTCTCCACGACAAAAATGTCACCGACTCTGACAAAGCACAGACTCTAGAGCCAGGACATGAGTTCAAATTCCCACGTTAGCATTTCCTAGCGGCCAGATCTAGGGCTCATTGCTCGATCTCTCTCTGCTTCCATTTCCTCATCTGCAAAATGGGGATGAAATGGTTCCTTATTCCCCAGAGTGTTCTGAGAATTCAGTGGATACGTGCAAGGCACTTAGAACAATGTCTGGCAGCTAGGAAGTGTTTTATAAGTGTTAGCTCTTCTTTTATTAAGAAATTATTTTTTTTACAATTTAATAACAAATAATAATACATTTAACAATAATTTAATGGGTTAGTCATTTATGTATTCTTCCAGCCTTCTACAATACCCGGAATTTCTACTGTTTGCCACTTTTCTGGCGGTATGATTAAAAACCATATTTTACATTTATGTAGGTCATCGAGGAGCAGCAGCACTACAAGCCACAGTAAGTCAGTAATGGCTTTCCTGATATCCGATTCGTTAAGTGGAACACATTCTTGAGACTTGAAAAGTGAGAAAAATAAACCTTTAAGGTAAGATACAGAAAACGTCAACTTCGGCTACAGAAGAGCAGGAACTTGTATTTCTAGGAGCGGGTACAAGTGGACAGGGACAGCCAGGATACAGAGGGGATGAGGATAGGAGGAAATCTGCTCACTTTTCTTAGAGAAAGGGTATATTCTAGGAGGGTCCCTTCTTCTGTGATGGAAGTAAAATAAAGTTGTACAGTTTAAAGTTTGATTAAAACTTTGCTTGAAATGGTATAGTCACCCAAAGCACCGCCCCATTGTGCGTAAACACAATTCTGTGAGTGCACACAAACGTGTGCGGGTGTACACACATCCCGTAGATACGGCGTCTCCAGCCCCTCAGCATCCTGTGCCTAATCTTTATTTCCACTCTCCCTATAATCACCTCGCTCTTGGTACCACTGAGACCGCCTGGCCTCATGGTCATTTCTGCCTCCTTTCAAAAAATGTTACTGCTTCTGTCTCCTACCAGTCAATGCCACTTCATATTTTAGTGCTGTTAAAAATGTCAAAGCTGTTTAGTGCAATGGCAACTAAAGAAGGCTGCCTCTCTCTTCTTTTTATGTTATACTTATTAGAAAAATACCAACACTATGCTGCCTGTTCTTCAAGGTCAAAGGCAATATTTTCATTAAACAAAGCTTTCCCTTTTTACTTAGTCAATCGGGGCAAGGTATAACAAACAATCTCACAATTTCAGTGGCTTTAGATA
>NW_017731426.1:1199321-1209929 GCF_001890085.2 Hipposideros armiger | reverse complement strand
TCCCAAGCCAGTTCTTAACCATCGCGCCACTCGGCCGGCCCATCTATGTGACTTTTGCCCACATTTATTTAGCCAGAACTCAGATACAGAATGTGTATGTTAACAAGATATGAGCCCAGGAAGAAAAAAAAACAGTTTAGCATCTAGCCATTCTCTGCTACACTAGTCACCTGAGATACAGGCCTGAGTTCTTGGTGGTGGGGAGGGGGTTCAGACACTGCTCTACTTAGAAGAGCCCTTCTCCTTGAGGGGCTAAAGCTTTGTTCCTGAGATGAGCTTATTGTCCTGGGTTAGGACTTTCCACTGTGTGGAAGGTAAAGCTCTCCCAGGAGGCTTCTCAGTCTTTCCACAGCCAGATTTCTGGACGCCATTCCTAAATCTGTCAGCAGGGCTTGGACAAGTCTAAGTCCACTGGCAGATCCAGCTTAGGCTCAGGGTAGTAGCCTCTGCTACACGGGTGTCAAAGAAAATCAGGAAGCAATAATCAGAATGAGATTTTTTTTTTAAAAAAAGCTAAAAGAAAATACTGTAACAAATAGCAACAAGAGCAAGATTGAGAAAAGTGAAAGAGGTGCCCAGCAAAGATTATTTTGGGGTTAAACACAAATGTCAAAGCTCCTCCTATGCAATCAGCCTTGTGTTTGGATCAGGAAGTTCAAAAAGGGTGTGTACAGTGGCATATTCACTTCTCATGACAGAGAACTTGACTCTATGGCCAGGAGTTGCATGGTTTATCATGAAGACAAACAGGTTTGTGTTCCCTGAGCATCCTTTAATAAAACACAAGGGCTCATTCAGCTTAGAGTTATATAGACTTGGAGTCTATAGAACATTCTAGAGTCTAGACTATAAAATGCTTTCTGGGCCCTGAGATTTAAACAAAGCCTTCTCCTTAACAAGTCTCTGGCTGAGACATATATTTAGGAAAGACAGTGTAATTAAGGACAGATGCGCCCAGGCCAACTTAGCTCTCTTTCCTCTGGGCCATCATCACAGCTTGTTCAAATGGCTACCAAAGCCCTGGCGGCAGTGATGGGGATGGCGACACCTCTCATTTACTGAGCATTTATCACCTACAGGAGAAGACACTGTTTTAGACCCTTGTTAACCTTGATCTAAAACTTTGCCCTTCACCAGCTTCCCCCCAAAAAAGTCCAGTAGACCAAGCATATTGTGATTTGTGTAGATTTCCTGAAGACTCAACGGGATCAGGGGGAGGGGTCACAGGGCATTTCACCCAAAATATATGTTAGACACATCTCTTCTCCCAGGTCTCTGCTCCTGGCTCCATTAAGGCTTCTTCCTCTGCCAGGACACTCTTGGGTCTGTCCTGATTTTAAGCTTTCTCCTCCCTTTCCTGCCTCTTGCTGTCATTAGCCTGGACATGAGGCTGGAATCTCACCTCCATCCTACAGAGGGCAGAATCTTTGCATGGAAGCTGTCACTTCATACACTGGAATTCTCACACAATGTTCTCCATACTATCCCTCCAATATATTCTTGTTTAATTCTCACAATAATCCTATGACATAGGTATTACTACCCCATTCCTACAATGAGGATGTGTAAGCTAGATAGATAAAGCCACTTGCCCAAAGTCAGTGCACAGTTCCTACGTGCTTAAGGATTTGAAAGCGGGTATGTCTGTTTTTTAATCACAAGCAAAGACATCAAATACATGGCATGTGTGCTACAATTTGTCCTTAATACATGGCACAGAACAGTCACCACATTCTTTCACAGTGAGCTTACACTCAGCTTTGGAATCCTTAACTCAGCTGTCCAGGGGACCACTACCTATCAATTTGATTTGGCCTAAAAACTGAAAATTTTTTGCAACCCCTGCCTCACTTATAGCATAGTAACCAGGCTGAAAACCCTGTTAAGATAGTACCTGATTCATGATAAGTGTCCAGTGTTGAATTTGGTCAACATTTGTTCTAATCAGTTGGGAGTCCTAGCTGATAAGTCAGACATGTTCTGATTGATTGGTCAGGACCTATGCCATACTGGTTTGTTAATATTTAGACTACACCCCTGGGTGAGTCTTTTTAGTCCTGCACTTTTAGCTTACTGGTTAAGTCTTAAGTAATGCACCAAAAGTCAGTAAATGAGGGTACCACTGGCTGTGTCACTGACATACCAGAACACTTCATTTTTCTGCCCTTCTTAGAGTATTTATCATAGGCAGCTGTGTGTTATAATGATTTGAATATATGTCTACCATATTAAAACTCCTATAATAAATGTTGAGTTCTTAAAGAATAGAAGTGAGATCTTTGTATCTTTCTTAGCCATAAACTATGCAGAGCACACTGTCCCATATATTTACTGAATAAATGTGAATTCATAAATGAATGAGTAAATTATGAGAGAAGAATGAAATCAATTTAGAAAAAAAATTTTAAAGGGGGGATGGGAGCACACTTTTATAATTAATAAAACTTTTTTTAAAGTTTGCATTCCTTGGTTCATGTCATCCAAATGTTCTCAAGTTCTGTCACTGCTCTACACACCAATGCCATGGTCCAAGCACCCAGCTGGCATGACTTCAGGAAACCCCGTCTCTCCGCTTGTTTATCCCTTAGCAATGTTTACACACTCCACATATGCTTCATGGCTGTCACTTCTCCCCTATCCCTCCTCAGCTATTCTGACAATTACCTCTGCTCACCTCATCTCTGCATCTCCATAAGGCATCATAACACAGACTAAGAAATGTTGATACTTGATATCAAGTGCCCTGCTCCTGAAGCCCACTGGCTATATCTTTCTCAAGGGGCCATTCCTGGCCAATTATTTCTGCAGAGCTGGATATAAAATAGTGAACTCAGGGCCAGCCGAGTGGCTCATTGGTTAAGAGTTGGCTTGGGAGCATGAGCTCTGAGCAGCAGGGCCCCGGTTCGGATCCCAAATGGTCCAGTGACGCTGCGCCTTCTACACCTAAGATGGTGAACAACAGCTCGACCTGGAGTTGGGCTGCCGTGAGTCACCGGCGACAGCGTAGGCTGCAGTGGGGCTGCAGTGAGCTGCCATGAGCCGCTGTCCAATGGCCGGTGACCCATCTGCCTCAGCCAGGAAGAGCACAATGAAAATAACAACATGGGCCAGTGAGGAATGTCCTCCACAACTAGACTGAAGTACAAGAGGACAGCAACTTGTCTGTTCCCCTTCCCTGATTCCCCAATGCTGTTCCCTCCCCCAATTCCCCAATAAAATCTTTCACACACAAAAAAATAGCGAACTAAACCAGCGTGATCCTTGCCTTCAAAGACCTTGCAATCTAGTGGGGGAGATGGACATGAATCAGGTACTAAATAATGCATCATTACAAATCATGATAAGCACTATGAAGGAAAAGAACCCAGTACCATGAGAGAGTTACAGGGAGAACATAGATTAGGTTGTGGTGGGGGGACATGAGGAAATGGCTCTTAGAGAAACTGAGACCTGAAAAGTTAGTAGAAGTTGACTGTGTAAAGACTGAAGAACAGCGTGTGTGAAGGCCTGAGTCAGAGAGAGCTTGGTTCTCTGCAGGACACCAGTGGGCCTGGAGGATAGCTGGTGGTGAGAAGTGACAGGTAGAGGGGAGCCAGATCATGCAGATGTCTTGAAAGCCCTGACATTAAAGGACTTCAATCAAAAATCAATGTAATCCAATTGGCTGCTACGTGGAAAATACATTGGAGGAAAACAAGAATGGAGATAGAGAGACCAGTTACAAGAAAGAGGTCAGGGTGGGTTAAGTTATTCATGCTTTATCTCTCAGACACAATGTATGCACAAGCTCTGACTTTTCACCTGCTTTCCTGTTCTGGCAAGAAAAAAAATATGGGTGCTATTTATTTTCCTCTTAATATATAAACTATTAAACCTTACAGAACTCATATTTCTTCTCCTGTGAGCCTGACTGTAGATGGGACAGTTACCTATACCCAGCCTGAATGGCATAGCTGTCACTCCAGCAGCTAGCATCCCTGCAGCTGAAGTCTGCTCTCATCCATCAGAGAACTGGACCAAGTCACACAGACACTGAGGCTCCCTGGCTCTGTCTCGCCCTGAGTGATACCACTGGGCTATGTGGACCCATTACCTTAGATGACAGTCCACACACAACGACTTTCCCTCTCTATTGATCTGTAATGAAGGGAAGATAAAAGACCATCATATGCAATATACTATATAAAAGTAAGTTCTCCCTAAAACCCAAAGAAATTAAATACTACCCATTATTTTCATTTCTATACAATAAATGCTTTCATCTTCTCTTATTTGAAGCATATTGTTATAATGTAATTTGATGAATTCCATTAAACCTAAAATTTATTTCTTAAGTGTTCTTCATTATCTTATCTAAAAATTATTCCTATAATTAAAATTATTTTTTAATTATAATATTGCCTCTTCGATAACCTAACAGAACCTGATCATCACTTAATCTGGCTGGCTTTCTGGCAGTAAGCTTGGTTCATCAGCCTGGGTTTAGTATGACACAGTACTTGATCTGATGCTTAATTCATCTCCAGGATGTTACCTGAGAGTTTGAGGAGCAATCACAAGGGCAGCGCTAAGAGGATGTAGGTAGCCACACACCATGCAGAGGCGGTGAGACAAATCTACCTTTGCCACCAAGACTACTTTCATTCATTCTTTTTTCTTTTATTGTGTTTTCCTTCCAAGAGCTTGTTTTTAAAGAACTAAAGGCTCTGGGAAATTTTTATTCATACGTATCCAGTTCTTAAAATCTCATTTCTTTTTCTTCTTTCTTGACATAAATATTATCTTTTTCTATTTTAGTCTTCGAGAGCTGAGTAATTACTTTTTATTTCCTTACCCAAGTCTTAAAGAGCAAAGGTGGTTTGCTTAGAGAGATTTTGAATAAAGGTTATTTCCTCCCTCGTAAAACAACTTGTCTCATTTTGTTTCTTTTTCTAAGTTAATCTTAAAAACCTGAGTTTTGTTCTCCACCTGGACTATTTTGCATGAAGCCCTTCTTTCCTCCACTTCCTCAGTCTTAAAAGCCACCTTATTAAGGTGGTTTTATTTGAGGAGATGTTTTCTAATAGGTTTTTATATTTTTCTCCATCACCTTTTGGGGAACACTTATTCCCTAATCCTCAGATTTGCACTAGAGCATCACGGAAGAAGTGAATTTTGTGATAGATGAATTCACAAGGAAGGAGGGCATGCTTACCATAGCTGCTTCCCCTTCGGGACTCATTCATTTGTTCATTTTTTAAATTATTCATTCAACAAATATTTGGGTAACTGCTACTTTCTAGGCTCTAGTCTAGATGCTGGGGGTATAAGATCAAACAAAATAAACAAAAATATTTGCCCTCATTGCATATGTATTTGTGGGAGCAGTGGAGGTAAGCAGGGGAGGAGGTAGATAAATAAATAAAATATATGTGTCAGATGGTAATACATGTTATGGAGAAAAATAGAATAGGGAAGGGGAATGAAGTTTAGAAGTTGAAGGTGGTGAGGGTGGCAGGGTGTCCAATTTAAAACAGGGATGATTAGAGAAGGCCTCGGTAAGAGGGCGACATTGGAACAAAGATTTATGGAGGCAGCGTGAATAGCAAGTGAAAAGCCTCTGAGGCAGACACATGCCTGGCCTGTTTGAGGACCAGCAACAATGTGGCTGGAAAGGCTGGTTCTAGGGAAAGAGTAAGAGATGAGGTCAGATATGGCCAGAACAGAAACAGGTTGTGTAGACGCTGTCGGCCTAAATAAGGACTTGGCCTCTTAGTCTATGTTAAATAGAAAGCCTTTGAAAGTTTTAGGGCACAAAGTGTTGATTTGACTGAGATTTTTAAAAGATCCCATTGGATCACTTTGCTGTTCTAATAGATTGTGTGAGTGGTTTGGGTGGTGACTAGCTTTTGGCTACGCAATGATCCAGGCGAGACTTGATGGCGGCTTAGACAAAGATGTTGGTAGTGGAGGTGGGAAGAAGCGACAGGATTCTTAATTTATTTTGAAGGTAGAGCCCACAGGATTTGCTGATAATTGAACGTGAGGTGTGAGAGAGAGAGGAATCTAGGAGACTTTGAGGCTTTTGGCCCAAGCAATTGGGAAACTAGAGAATCAGGGACAGGGAAGGTTGAAAAAAGGAGATCAGGGTTTGGTTTGGGATGTGCTAAACTGGACATCCAATTGGACATGCAAGTCGAAATGGCAATTAGGCAGTTGGATGTATGAATCTGGAGTCCAGGGACAAATCCCAAGTGGAGATGTAAATTTGGGGGTCATTAGCATATAGCCCATATTTGAATGAAATCACCTAAAGAGTGACTGTGATAGACGAGAGAAAGGAAGGGAAGGGAAGAGGATAGTGAACGCTGCAGCATTTTAACACTCGCATTTCAACATTCACAGTTCATGGAGAAGAGAAGCAAACTGCAGAGGAAACCAGCAGGAGTAGCCAGTGAGACTGAAGTGTAACCAGGAGAATCTAGTGTCCTGGAAGCCAAGGAAAAAAAAGTGTTTGGGGGTGGGAGTGTAATCCGTTGTTTTAAACGCTGCAGAGAGATCAAGGAAGAAAAGACTAGGCGTAATCTTCCTACCTTCAGAGCATGCATTTTGATCTACTCTCTGCTGTGGCTTAGGGGCCTGCAGTTTCCTGCCATGTCATACCTGGTAAGTCTCTAATTTAAAGAAAGAATTAGCAACCCCTTTTGGCCACCGACCTAAGCCGTGTCATTCAGTCTAGCTTTCTTTCAATAGTGAAGCCAATATTTTTATCTCCATCTGCCCATCTCTTCAATCTATTCTCGGTTTAGTCAGAGCTATGCAGGTAAGATGGGTCTTACTTAATTTATTGGCCCCCTACACCTCCAACAACCATAAATATTCTTTTTGTGTGTCTCTGCTTGATAGTGGTGAAGTTCTGTTCTCTTATATTGTAGGTTTTCCCAATGATATTATTTTCTCTTCTTTTTGCCCTTAGATTCTCCCCCAGGCAACTTCCTTTCTCTCTAGTCCATCTCCTAACACCTTGACATGGAGCCAGAGACCCTATTCCAGCTATATTGTGATTCTTTCTTCTCATTAGAAGCAGATGGGATTAACAGACCATTCCTAATTATGGTTCTTAAGCAAGGTACTGCAAGATTCATAAACCTCTTCACAGAAGCCAGGCTATACATTTAACACAAGGAAGACGAAGGTGGATTTTTTTTTTTTACAACTTCACCACTTAAAAGCCCCTCGTTCTGGAGAAACCAGGCTTGTATGTTTTCATGGTTCTAGGAGGACAAGAATAACCTTACCCCTTGGTGAATCAAATGAAGTAGAGATGATAGGCTATCTCCATGAGCCCACAGTATTTGCTCTGAGCAAAGTAATAGGTGAAGTGAAAAACAATCTTACTCCTTGGAAAAGTCACCAGGTCATGCCTGCAAACACTCAGTTGCCCTGTCTCATCCATGTCCTAACAGAAAAAGACACACGAAGTCTGGGCAGATGACCACAGGGAGCTTTAAGGAAGACACCCTCAGGCAGAGGATGGAAGTCCTGAAAATCTTAAAGGTGATGGGAAATCCTCTGATGCCCTCTGGCTCTTGGTGTCTGAAATTTCTGTCTTGAGATCAAAAGTATCGAGGTACAGTGTAGCTGAGAAAGGACACTTGCCACAATTTTGGAAGATCCTAAAAATAAAACCAAAGAGGATTTCTTAGATGATATTGCATGGGGCAATCCTCCATGAAATCAGACATATTTATTCTTCATTTTCTCTTTTGCCTGGGAGTTAAAGACCGCGAGTATTTTGTTGTTGTTTGCCTTGTCAATAGCTTTAAAGAATATTAAGTAGGGTTCTTAGAGAGATGTACATCAAACTATTTTTCTTGTTACATCACAAATACTTTATTTTCATTCTACTGCCCCCCTTCCCTCCAGGAGTAAAATTTTATTCTTTTATTAGGAAGATTATACATGAAGCTTATTTCTTGTTCTTGTGAAAAACATTTATTTTCATGTTTCCTTTTATACCTTGGCCTTAAAGTCATAAAACTCTGTTGCCTTATTCCAGAGATTTTTTATTTACATAAAATTACTTTTTTCTTCATTAATAGTCTCAAAGACAAACAGACTTTTGGTACAGGATGTGTCACATAATGTTAAATTGTTCTTTGAGACTACAGATTTTTTTTCCTCAGCCTTAAATACTTATGATTGAGTTCTTTAATTGACAAAAATCTATGTGCATCTTTTCCTTCACCTTGAAACTAGGCCTAGAAATACTAGACACTGAAGAACTTCATTACCCTTTGGCTTTATATTACACAATTCTTCCTAAGTAGAATAACAATTTAATTTTCAATCTCTTTCCCATTACATCACTATTCAGGTTTTACAATGTTAATCCCATTGATGATGTATCATCTCTTCCAGCTCCTGATACATGGTAAACTACATGTTCTTAAGTTTTAATTTAAATAAGAAATGAAGGAGAAAATTAGGCAAAAATTTAGTCCAAAATGGAATAATAAACCAAAACAAACTTCTTTAATCATAATCACATTCAATGTATTTCCTCAGGTATTCATCACCTATCAACTTTAATTTTATGCCTTCTAAATAAATCCAGAATGACAAAATTTCAGACTAAAGGGCAGTATAGCCTTCAAACTATGGTAACAGGGGTTGCTGTTCTGGGCACACCAGGTTTTGAAGTGTCTTCCTTAATATGTTCCAAGTCCCCCCCAATGCCTGGGACCAAGTAGGGTTCAGTGCCATTCAGGTGGAGCATACCCTTGCCAGCTCCTGTTTCTCTCCTTAGGGGAGCTCTCAGACCCTGTCCCCACCCAGATGCCCATGAATTTTGTAATACATTTTAAAGCAAACAGTTCATATTTATGAGGCCTGTTAGAAATACTTCCCAAGCCCACACACACACCCGCCAATAGCCTCCCCAGGGCACAGAGCCACTCCACCCCACTCACACCCCCATGTCCAGTGTCAGCCCGGCTGAAGGGGATTTGCGTGTGTGTGATTGTTTCTTTTAAAAACACTGGATCACAAAATTGGAAGGTCTCTCAGAGGTCTGCAAATCTGATCCCCACTGTCTTGGCGTAGAATTAACCCCTGGTCGTTCGCAGAATGTAAAAGAATTTTTGAGACTCTACAAGAGTAAGAAAAGATTTCTTGAAAGTTAAAGAGAGTGTGGCAAAGGGAATTTTGCCAAGGCAGAGCCCGATAGGGACAGCTACGCCTATGAGAAGGCGTGCTGGGGTTTTATATTTTTCCATGCAGGATGTAGGGTGCTTGTCAGCTTGCAGGTGCAGTGCTGGCCGGGGGAGTCAGAGCCAAGCAGTTAATGTTTAATCTCGTTCCTGTTAGCCCACAAGCCGGCTTCTGTTAACTCTTCGCCTGTCCCATCCTGCCAGCTCACAAGCCGACTCCTGTTAACTCTTAACTTGTCTCATCACCCACTGAGTAGGAATTGCTTCTGTAATCCTCCGTCATTTCATCTCTGCTTGGACATTATCAGCTGCTAACAGCTCGTGGCAGGCAACAGAGATCCACTGTTGGATAACTTCGTGACTGTTAGCCATGACCACACCCAGCAACACTGACTCGCCCTTCTGCGGGTCACAGGGAACAAGACCTAATCCCTCTTCTGTATAGCAACGCTTAAAATGCCTGAAATACTGAGGAAGGGTTCGTAAGAAATTTTGCTTGAAGTTATGTCCTCCTTTCTATCAAAAATGTTTTTTCTTTTCCTTTCCCTTTGCCTTAAGTACATGAAGGTTTGTCTCCCAATGCAAGAGGTTTCCTTTGAGATTAATTTCTCCTTCAGCAACGAAGCCTCACATTCTTTAGAGAAAAGGCTTTATAAGAACTCTTTTGGTTCTCTTTCTATGTCAACCTTAAAGACCTGAGGTTTTGTTCTCAATTCTAAAAATGAAGTTCCTTTCTTGTTCACTAGGCCAACCTCAGATAAAACACCTTAGAGAAAGGATTTTTGCATGAAGTGTTTCTGCCTATCCCATCTAATCCCTTACAAATTCTTTCTTTAATGTTAATTTGTACCCTGCACCTTTGTTCCCTTATCTGAAAAATTGCTGAATACAGTTTCCTCTGCTCCCCAGTCTTAAAGATGAGGGGTAGAAGAGTCTATATGCTTCTGTTACAAATGTATTGCTTTTCACACCTTAGCCTTATAGATCTGTGGATTTGTTCTCTCTTTCAGTGAACAGGCAAAAAGTATAAGTGGGCAACTTAGAGAATACATACAACTGGGGCCAGTGACCAGGTACTACTTATTATTATTTTCATATTGTTTTAATTTTAAAAGAGTAAAAGAGAATATGATTCATTTCAAGTTTATCTTTTTGGGTGTCATTTGAGTGAAATAAAATTTTAATTTATTAATATAGGTACAAAATTTCAGCTTAATATAATGACATAGGTCTAAATGTACTAATATGGGAACATGCCCATCATAAGTTTCATAACTATGTATGTATAAAATGATCCCTTGTGTGTATGTGTACATTTAAAAATGTTTAATGTAGGGCCGGCCAAGTGGCGCGATGGTTAAGAACTCGCTTGGGATGCCAGAAGGCCCCGGTTCGGATCCCACATATGAGGGCCAGT
>NW_017731426.1:1190985-1198906 GCF_001890085.2 Hipposideros armiger | reverse complement strand
ATCCCCCCAATTCCCCAATAAAAAATCTTAAAAAAAAATGTTTAATGTATATAAAAAGGTGCAATGGGCTGAATGTTTGTGTCTCCTCCCCACCACCCAAAATTCATATGTTGAAACCTAATCCCTAATGTGATGGTATTTGGAGATGAGGTCTTTGGGATGTGATTAGATCATGAGAATAGAGCCCCCATGAATGGGATTAATGCCCTTAAAAAAGAGACCCCAGCGAGTTCACTCAGCCCTTTTCCGTGTGAGGATACAAAAAGTAGATGGCCACCTATGAACCAGGAAGCAGGTTCTTACCAGACACCCAATCTGCTGGAACCTTGATCTTGGACTTCCCAGCCTCCAGAACTGTGAGAAATAAATTCCTGTTGTTGATAAGCCACCCAGTCTATGGTATTTTTTTGTTATAGCAGCCTTAACAGACTAAGACAGGCAAGATAAATACAAAACTGTCAAGAGTGGTTATCTCTGGGAGGTGTGTTGTGCTGCATCCATGAAGGGAGAGAGTACTGTTATAGGAAAACTTTCACTTTTGACTCCATAGTCACTTGTGTTAGTGAATAAAAAGCATGTAAAAATATTGTAAAAAAATTTTGAAGTTGCCACTGGAGCAGAAATAAAAAAGAGAAAATATACTAAGGACATTGAGTCAATCAAGAGAAATTATATAAAATGTAAATATTAATTTCCATTGAAATACTTCTCTAATATCTATTTACATTTTACTTACCTCAAATTATATCATCTAGTTTAATTTTACAATCTACCCTTCCTGTTTATTTTAGTGCTGATTATATTTAACATTAATTATAACTTCCTTATGAAATAATATGTGATAAACTTTTATCTCTTTCCCCTTGGATACTATAGACTAGGGAAATATCTCTTAAGGATACATTACACATGTTCACCCACATTAGAATTTTGGGTTTTTATATTATAACATTTCTTCACAAAGAATACTTTTTTTTTTTCCTGGCAGTAGTCAATTTTTAATTTTCTCACCCAGTATGCAGTTCGCAGCTTTGTTGAATCCCTGTTTTCCTCAGCTGGACTCTAATCAGGTTCAGTCTCTTAGGGATGTTTTCATAGGATATTTGAAAGCGATGATAAACCAGTCTCCCCATGTTTTTTTCTCACAAAAAATAAATATTTCTCTCCCTTGTTTAATTTTAAAAGTCAAATAGAATTTCTGGTTCCTGCAAAGATGGAAACCTGACACCCATTGCTGGCTCCCTTCCCCAGAATCAGACAAGGAAAAGCTGAAAGCGAACGTGAATTCCAGGCACTAATGATGTGGACAACAAGAAACCTCTGGGAGATGGAAGAGGTGCAGATGGGTGAGGGCAGATGGGTTGTCTGTAGGCTAGGGCAGAACCCTCCTAGAGAGCAATAGGTTAGTGAAAACAAGTTTACGTTGCCTCTTATCTCTTCCCTGCTCTGCTTTGAGGCAGTGATTGCCTTTGTGTTCACCAGGAAAATCAGTGAAATAGGGGTTCAGGCAACGAAAATTTCAGCTAGAATTAGTAGTTAATGAAAACAGGGGAGGGGCCGGCCGAGTGGCGCGATGGTTAAGAGCTGGCTTGGGACACCAGAGAGCCCTGGTTCGGATCCCACATATGAGGGCCAGTGACACTGCCCTCCACAGCTAAGATGCTGAACAACAGCTCAACCTGGAGCTGGGCTGCTGTGAGTCGCCCGCAACGGCATAGGCTACAGCCCCTGTGGCAGTGGGTTGCCATGGGCTACCGTGTGTAGCCAGCAGCCAGCGTGAGCGACTGTCCAGAAGCAAGCGACTGATCTACCTCGCCCGGGAAGAGCACAATGATGGTGCCAACTTGGGCCAGTGAAGCAACGTCCTCCACAACTAGACTGAAGAACAAAAGGACAGCAACTTGTCTGTTCCCCTTCCCCCAATTCCCCAGCACTGTTCCCATCCCCCCAATTCCACAATAAAAATCTTTAAAAAAAAAAAAAAAAAAAACCAGGGGAGAACTAACTGGGCTGGAGTATTTACTCCTCCACTCTTTCACTGTGCTCCCTGACTGTTAACTTTCAAACTATATGCCTAGCCTGGACCTGGCCATTGAACTCCAGATTCTTATAGACAAAACTGTCTACTCATAACTCTCCTTGGATGTCTAATAGGCATCACAAACAACGTGTGTCCTCAACCGAACTCCTGACATTCCCCCCAAAACCTGTTCCTTTTGCAGTCTTCTCCATTGCAGTAAGTGACAATTCTACCTTTCTATTTACTGATTCCAAATCTATTGGTACTGTCTTCAATTTATAAATTCACACAATGGAGATCTACGCAGCTGTAGAAAGAAATAAGATTTCTATGTACAACTGCAGAGTGAATTCCATGATGTGTGGTTAGGTGAAAAAAATCAAGGTAGTGGATAAAGTGTATAGTATTCTACCTTTTACCTAAAAATGGAGAAAATATGAAAAAAATACACATTTTCAAAAATGGAAGTATAGATTAAAATGTAGTGGGAAAATGGTTACTTTAAGAGGAAGGAAGAAGCATGTTAGAATAGAGTTAGAAGCTAAACTTCTCTAAATATACTTTGTTAATAGCTTTTAACTCAGAAACCATGTGAACAGTTTACATAATTATAAAACAAAATTAAATCAAGATAGGAAAATATTAATTCCTGAAAACTGAAAATAAAATATCCAATATATCAATTTGGTGGCTTAACTATATAGAGAATTAATTCAATAACTTCAAAATACAGCAGTTTGACTGTACATTCCTAGTGGGATATATTCTAAAGGAAAAAACAAATTATTTATTTGTTTTATTCTATTATATACATCTGTATAATAGCTTCATACTATTTTTATTAGCAATATGACCCCTGAATACAATTTAAGATTTTTTTACAATTGTTTTTAACGATGTTTGAAACTATCATATACACACATAAAGTAAGCTAAAGCAAATTAAGAAATTATGTTAATGAGTAAGAGTAAAAAGATACAAATAAAAAAAATCAGACGTGAGATAAAGAAAACTGTCCTATTTTATTTGAATTGGAAATGTGGGTATTAACTCATGAGGTATTTTTCTTTTACGTACAAGAGTAGATATTTCTAGCTCTGTGCAGAAAAAAAGGCCTAGAAGCAATGACCAACTCAATGAGGACCTCTAGTGCCAAGACTGTAGTCTCTAAATACCATTTCTCACGAAAAGGAACACAGGCTCCTTGGGGAAATGGATGAGTTTCTATGTGGAGCAGGAACGAGCCTGGAACATCTAGTCATACTAGAAAACAAGGAAGCTATTGAAGTTCACCGGGGTATGTCGAAAGGTCACAGGAACCAATGTGAAGAAGTCCCCCATGGTCAAAACTGAAAGCATTTCAAGGGGCTCCCCATAGCCAAAGATGGAATGTTATCAATAAGAATGATTGCAATAAAGTAAAACACATAAAATATGGTAAAATCCATACATTTATAATAATACTTCTTTAAAATCTCATTGATCACCTTTAGAGGATACAAAAGGACCAGATAATTTTTCTAAAAACTGGAAATTCAAGAAAGTTAATACCTCATGGGGAAATCCTCATACACGAACTGAGTGATACATACTCTCTTCTCCCCTTTCAGACCATTCCTACACACAACTCTACGTGACTTCCCAGAGCAACCAGAGAAGGCTTAACTTCTAGTTCCCCATAGTGGGATCAACTCAGTGAGGGGCGCTAAGGTAATCTTTCCCTCCTTTCCTGCTTCATTCTTCCTTCTTCTGTTCCTTTGTGGATCATTTTCCAAAATGACAACTATCATGCAAGTCCTTGTCTCAGAATCTGCATTTTTGAAGAACCTAAGCTAAAACAGTTGGTAGTAGAAGGAGCTCTTAAAAGCAGACTCTCAGAATGAGATTCTGGAACTGGGTCACCTACAGGTCAGATATTGGTAAGGACACCATTACTGGTGATAAGAAAGATCATTAGACTATAGAGTTGGCTGGCTTTTCTTCATGGCTTTAGAAGCTTTGAAGAAAAAAATAAAAATATGTGCTCAGATGAACAACTCAAGACATCCTGTGAAAGTGTCAGACATCTCAAGACACCCTGTGCACGTGAGAAAGCCTCCATGGCAGTGTTTGAAGAGGTTCTTATCTTTTGCAGCCACAGGGGACAGACTCTGCTGAAAATCAAGTCCAGGATTTAATTGCTAGTCTTAGCAGAGCTCAAAGAATACTGAACAAGAGCCTGAAGAGGGCTCATGTCAAGGTCAAGGACCTGATAGGATGACAGTGAGAATCAGATGCCTACAATGGGGATATCTGGGTGTGTGAGCCTAAAAACCTTGAGCCCTGATACCTCTTAATCCTCCAGGTTGGAAAAAGTAGCTCCACCCCACTCGCCAAAGGAGAATAGCCTCCTTTCAACTGGAGACACCCAACAGAATTCACCTGAGGTAAATGTTTCGCAAAACAGTGCTTGTCCTCCTCAAGATCTGGCTCCTTCTTCCCGAACTGCCTTCAAACCGATGACTAAGGACAAGTCATAGCACAACCCAAGTGGGGAATCCCTCCTCTGTAAACATATTTGTATACACACCCAGTGAACCTGAATAGCTGGCCGACATGTAGCAGCAGGAAGTGGGTGTGTGTGGGAGTGGAGCTAAGGATGTTAGACAGGAAGGGAAGAATATAAGGCAGGATCAAGAACAATTATTGACATGGAGCTTTCTGTCCTGACAAGGACACCTGAAGTCAATCCTCCGATGCTGTTGGGAGGACTCCCTGAAGCTCGGACAGTGTTGGTCTGCCATGAGATAGAAATGCTGGAGCTGCCTTTGACAGAGTGCTGAGGAAGGTGTTAGTAGGTTCAGGAAAGCACAAATGTTAGAATGAGTATTATATACATCAGAGAGCCTGCTCTAATGAGGTACCCCAGGAAGGTTCAGAGGGCACGCCCATCACAAAAGCAATAAGAGACAACACTGGTGATGGGGCACCAGCATCTTTGGGAAGTCCAGAGGTAACTGTCTTCTATGCCTCATAGCTGCTTGCAGGAGACACTCTCGTGGAATTGGGCTCTCTATCATCAACCGGGGTGATAAGATTCCAGAATAACAGAAGCCAGATGGTGGCACCTAATCTTAAGGGTCAAGGTGAACACAATTATTGTAACACAGACCAAGGCTGAATGATAATCAAGGTCCTTGACCTACCAGGATCTGCAGCAGAGGCTAATAGACCACTGTGTTACTAGGAGAAATGTAGATGGGCAACAGATTAGAAGACTCCTTGGTTTATATAACCACACAAAAATTGAAAGGTGGTGAGCAAAAGGCTGATATCAGTCACCAGAATGGGTACTTACAATCTCATTTTCTAGATCTAGGAAAGTTCTGAGACTCAGAGCCTACTGATTGAAGAGGAAGCCTAATTCCCTTGATAAAGGACCCGGCAGTGCCATTGCAAACACATACAATAAACACTTCCCCAAAAGGACCTGCAGCCATTTTCCAGGTATATTAGGGAAAGGGGAATGAATACCCAGACCTTCTGAGGACTACTGAATATACAATCTGGACTAATACTGATACCAAGGGACCTGAAATGCCATCAGATCCCCAAGTTAGAGTGGAAGCTTATGAAAGACAGGAGATAAGTGCAGTCCTAGCCCCATTCCATCTCAAAGTGGGTACAAAGGGCACATGACCCTACCAGTAGTTGTCAGGTCCCTACGTGCATCCTTGGGAAGGTTAATTGGGAAGGTTATATTTTAAAATGGGGAAAACCTTCAGATTTGTTTCTTGACCTATAGAGTAAAGAGTCATTGTAGTAGAAGCAAAAGTCTCCAAAATCACCTGCCTCCTCTTCCAGCCATGACACTATGTCAAAAAGAATACCACATATTGGGAAGAATTACAAAAGTTGGTACCACTTTCAAAGAATTAAATGAGGCAGGGAAAAGGAAAAATGATTGATTCTGACAGCTGCTGGTTTACTACCATAAACTTACATAAACTTAACCAAGTGGTAGTTTCAATCACGGTGCCTCTACTGGATGTGATACTTTTACTGAAACAGCCTTTGTCATTTGGTATACATTATTGATCTGGGAAGTGTGTTCTTTTCGATCTCTAGCAGTAATGAGGACAAGAAGCTTTGTGTTTGTTTGCTTTTAGTGTGGGATGGACAGTAATACTCACTCACTGTTTTGCTCCAGGGGTGTGCTAACTGCCCCAGTCTCCAGTATCTTTCATCATGGAGCAGCACTTTCACCTGGCCCAAGACTCAAAGAAGCCAAAAAAAGAAAAAAAAGTCCATTAGGTGCCAAAAGAGGTACAGGCTTATGTTCCATGCCAACAAGGTAAACCAGCCAATCAGCGATAGCATGTCTGAGTTGTAATAGCAACTGATGCCTCACACTGATCTTACAGCATTAAAAATGGCTGCTTTTTCCCTTACACCTTTCAAATCTTGCACAAATTTCTCTTGTCACCAACCCCAACTTAGAAGTCCACAGGAAAGGAAATTCTGAGAAATGTAATTCTAGCTTAGCTAACTTCAAACAGCACAAAGCCACCCCATTAACTTTCTTGAGTGCAGCAGAAATTATCACAGACAGTAATTCTCAAATTTTATTGTGCAAAAGTATCATCAGATACGCTGATTGTCTACTGCTGCTTAATAAACCTCCCCCGAATTAGTGGTATAAAACTACAGCCATTTTATTGTGCTTTGGGTTGCTATGGGTCAAGAATTCACACACAGCAGTGAGGATAATTTGTGTCTGCTTCACAATGTCTGGGTGGCTCAGCTGAAAAAACTTAGACATTTGGGGGTGTCCCAAATGGCTGGAGGCTGGAATAAGCTGGAGTCTTCTTCACCAACATGACATATCTGGTACGTGGGCTGGGATGACTCAAAGGCTGAGCTCAAGTGGGATGATCAACCCAGTTTTTGTTTATGTAGCCTCTCATGTGGCTTGTGTTTTCTCACAGCATAGCAATCTCAAGTAGTCAGCCTTCTTACATGGTAGCTCAGGGCTCCGAGGACAAGCAAACAAGACAGAAGCTTCAAGGCCCCTCTAACTTACCTCAGAAATATGCAATGTCATTCTGTCACATTCTATTATAAGTGAGTTACTACAAGTCAGTGACTAAAGCCAGTCCAGATTCAATGGAAAGGGAAATTAGACTCCACCTTTCAATGGAAAGAATGTCAAAGAATTTGTGGTCATCTTTAAAACTGGAACACTGGATAAACTTTCAGAATGCAGATTTTGGATTAAATACAGTGGTGTAAAAGCAAAATTTATCCATTGTCTCTTAGAAAATTACCACAAAACAGCAAGGAGAAAGAGAAACACAAATATAATATTCAATAAAATTAAAAAATAGTTGAAACCCTGAACCTTAAAGTAGACAAAAAGAATGCCAAAAACAGAGAGGATGGAACAGGGATTCAGGAAAATTCAGAGAAAGAGACATCACCCAGGTACATAGATCTCAGAAAGAGTTAGCAAAGGCATTTCACCAAGGTTAAGTGCACTGAAGTGCAAAGTCAAAGTAATTTGTTTGCAACAGTGGAGAATAGGATGCACAAATTGATTCCAAAAAATACAGAAGGTGGGCTTAAAGAAGAATCCCTTGGACTAGGCATATCCACCCCTCCCTCATCCTCCTCATTTTCTTCATCATTATCATCATCGTCGTCATCATCATCATCTGTCCATAAGGAGTTAGGGAAAGAGACAATTTATGTTGTGAACTGATTTTATCCGGTTGAAGAGGAGGGGGAAAAGACTAATAAATTCCCACATATATCTCAGAATTGTTCTTTAAAATATCCCTAACTTGAAATATGTTCTTACCCCTTCCCCACATTGACCTTCCATGAACAGCTGATCAGTAAACACACAAGTCATTCAAAATT
>NW_017731426.1:1181716-1185130 GCF_001890085.2 Hipposideros armiger | reverse complement strand
TGGGTCATCAGCATGTGAGCTGGGGTTATGTCTGCAGATCAACTCCTTTGGGGGGGGGGGGAAATGTTCATTTTTAAGTATGAAGTTAGACTGTGCTGTCGCTAAAAACGAATTTGAGGGAGAAATATTTGTACTTATTTGAGCAATTGCAACCAAGTAATGAGTATCTGAGGCAAAAAAAAGAGTGTCTAACAGACCTCATCTACGCCTCACTCCTGAGGATGGGCTACAAAGATAAGCGACGGCTGTGATATTTTTAAGGTTCCTCATTCTTCCAGGTGCTTAGGCCAAACACCTTGGAGTCATCATCAATGCCTCACACCCCATTTCACCAGCAAAATCCTATCAGTTATACCTTCAAGTTCATCCAGAACCCAACCATGTCTCACCACCTCTACAGCCCCCTTCCTTGTCTGAGCCACCAACACCTCTTACCTGCATCACCTCAAGGGCCTGCTAACTGGTTCCCTGCTTCTGCCCCTGCCCCTCCTGCCTATGATCAACAACACAGCAGCAAGAGAAGTCCCTTAAAATCCTCCAATGGCTTCCCTTCTTGCTCAGAATAAACCTGAAGTCCTTATGATAAATGACCTAAAAGGTCCTACATGATCTGCCTTGCATCTGTATTAGTTATGGTTCTCCTGAGAAACAGAACCATTATAAGATAGAAATTATACATATATATATATATATATATTCCATCTTATTTTACCTAGTTATACATAATTTTACATTATATATAGAGATTTATTATAAGGGGTTGGTTCGTATGACTATGAAGCCTGAAAAGTCTCAAGATCTGCCAACTGCAAGCTGGAGACCCAGGTGTGTAAGTTTCACCGTGAGTGGAGAAAACCAGTGTTCCAGCTCAAAACCAGGCAGAGATCTCAAATTCTCCCTTACCCTGCCTTTTATTCTATTCAGGCCTCCACCAGGCTGGATGAGGCCCCCCAACATTGGGGAGGGCAATCTGGTTTATTGGTTTACTGATTCAAATGGTAATCTCATCCAGAAACATGCTCACAGACACACCCAGAATAAATGTTGAACCAAATTTCTGGGTATACCGTGGCCCAGTCAAGTTGACACATGCAATTAACCATCACTCCATCCCAAGTCGTTTTTCTTCTTTCTTAGTTTAAGGCTCTCTTGCAGAGCANTTTTGTCATGAATCATAAAAATCTAATGAAGCAATTATCACTATAGAACAAAAGTAAAAAGGAGAGATACAACAGCTCAAGAAAGCTCAGAAATAAGTGAAAATAAAAATGAAATTATCACAGACATGAAGGAGTGATGGAGAGAGTAGACTCTGCTGAAAGTACAGTAAAGGAAACAGAAGACAGGAAATGTTTCCTCAAAAAGATGTTGAATCCTGATCCCTCGTAACTGTGAATGTGGCCTTATTTGGAAATAAGGTATTTCCAGATGATCAAGTTAAGATGAACTGATTAGTGTGGGCCATAATCCAATATGACTGGCTCTGTATAAGAAGGGGAAATTTGGACCCAGAGACAGACCCATACCGAAGGAAGATGATATGAAGACACAGGGAGAATGCCATCTACCTGCCAAGGAACACCTGACCTGAGACCACCAGAAACTAGAAGAGAGGCCTAGAATAGATCTGGCCCTCCCAACCCTCAGAAAGAACCAAGCCAGCCAACACCTTGACCTTGAATTTCTAGCCTCCAGAACTACTAGACAATACATTTCTGTTGTTTAAGCCACCCAGTTTGCAATACTTAGCTACAGCAGTTTGAGCACACTAATTAAAGGAGAGAGGTGAAAATACCAGTATGCTAATTTTATTTATTATTGGTCATTGTAGGGAATTAATCAGCATTACCTCAAGAACTACAGATGAAATAGAGTGTTATAAATAACATAGTTATAAAGGAAACCACTTGTACAAAACCACAAACACTTTAGTGTTAACAGGAGAAATGCACAAAAATCAAAGATGTTATATATTGCAAAAACAGAAAATATAACTTAAATTTTTATGACAAAAAAAAGACCAGTTTTGTAATTAATGTGAAATGACTAAATTCACCTTTAAAAAAAAAAAGGTTTTCAGATTAGATCACAAAGTGAAACTCTGCTATGTATAACGGTATACCTAAGATTTTCTACTGTCTATTGCTTTGTCTATTTCAAAATGAATCTTGAGTTGCTAGGTAGGAACTGAGTATGATACCCCTGAAGATAACCCTGGCCCTGTACCTTTGAATACGCAACCTCATATGTCACAAATCAATTTGGAAACTTCTCTGGTATGGATCATACATTTATGGATGGATCATTGCATATGAAGAGTGTCATTTCAGATATAGAGTGTATTAAAGAACAGATAGGCAGAGGTAGGATTCTTTGTCCATAGTTCAAATATGTGTACCCCTAAATCAGAAAAAGTTAAAGATAAAAAGATGGCTAAAGGATCAGAAAAATCCAACTGAAAAGAAAGCTGGGGCTATGATCTTAACATCAAAGTTGAGTTCAAAGCAAAAAAATGTTAACAAGATTTTAAAAAGCACTTTATTATGATAAAGGGTATAATTCATAGTAAAGATATAACAGTTATGAGTGTCTATGCACCAAATCACATTGCACCAACAGTCATAAAACAAACCTGTAGGTGATGCAGGAAAAAGAGGCAGAAGCACAATAGTAGTGGGAAACTTTAACCTCTTTCCACATAAAATAGCAAGTAGATCATTTTTCCTTCCCCCCTTTTACCTTTAAAACTCCCAAGAGTTGCTGAATTACTACAATCTAAGGAGAGCACCTGCACTACACATGAAACGGTATAGTGTTACTTGAAGGCAGCCTTAGTAAAAAATGTATATTGTGAACTCTAGGGAAATCATTAGAAATATTTTAAATAAGTATAATCGATAAACTAAGAGACTAGATAAATGCCACAATATAAAATGCTCAATTAAAACCAGACAAGGCAGAAAAATAAGCATGTGGTAACAAATAGAAAACATTTACAAACAGTTGATCTTCATCCTACTATATCAATAACTATATCAATAAATACACCAATTAAAAGACAGACCGTCAGGGTGGATAAGCCTATATTGGAAAGGCAGAAAGATCTAAAAACACTAACCTAAAGTTCCACCTTAGGAAACTAGAAAAAGAAGAGCCATTTAATACTAAAGCAAACACAAGAAAAGAAATAATAAAATTAGAACAGAAATCAATGAAGTTAGACACAGGAAAGCAGTAGAGGGAACCCACAAAATCAAAGACTGGTTTTTTTGAAAGATCAGTAAAATTGATAATCCTCTAGCCAAGTGAGAAAAAAAGAAGACACAAATTATCATCAGAAATGAAAAAGGGATCATAACTATTGATTCCATAAACATTAAAAGGATAATAAAGGAATACTATGAGCCACTCTAT
>NW_017731426.1:1168755-1174621 GCF_001890085.2 Hipposideros armiger | reverse complement strand
GGGGCAGGAACACACAGAGGGCAGATGTAGACGGGGAATAGGTCCGGGTGATGGGGTGCAGTGAAAGCATTATGGGCACTGACATCACAGTCGCCGGTTCAAATCCTGGCCAAGCTACACGCACACTGGTTTTTGACCTTGGGAAAGTCACTTAATTATTTTGAACCTCGAGTTCCCCTTTAGTAAAATGGCTATAAAATATTTCTGTTTAGTGATGTGAGTAGAGATAATACTTGCAAAACACTTGGCAGGGAGAGCAGGCACTCAATAAATGGTAATAAAAAGTGGCTAGGTTTTGACTAGAAGGAGTGAATGAGCAAAGTTGGCTTTGTAACATCAACATGAAATCTGTGGTTAAAACAGATTGGAGGAAAGAAAGTGGTCAGTAGGAAGCTACAGTAGTTAAGATGTTTTTTCAATGGTCCAGAAGAGAGAGAGGGGAGGAGGGGTGACAATCTGTGGGTATCTGTCGGAGAGGCGGCAGATAGAGGCGGGGGGCTACCAAGACTGAACCTGGAATGTGCAGTACCTGCGGGGGACTGAGCCTTAAGGTGGAGGCCCGGGAGAGCACGCGAAGAATCGGAAGGTTCCTAAATTTGGCGCCCAGATACCTTAGGGAGCCCGCGGGCGGTGGACAGAAATAGGGGTGGGATGAGGTAGGAAGTTCCCCACTGCTGCTGCGATCCTATACCGGGGACAATCTGTTGGCCCCGGTGGGAACCGCTTGGAGGCGGAGCGCGACTCCCCGCTCCTCTGCCCGAGCCGCTCACGCCCCGCCCTGGGCCCGCCCCACCGAAACCAGTTCCTCGGGGCGGAGCCGGAGGAGCCCTGCCCACACACCCCCTTTCGCGCCGCCAGCGGTGATTAGCCCCGGTCGCCCGCGGTCGCCCCCGGTTGCCCCAGCCGCCCCACGTCCGCTGGTGCGTCCCGAGCGCCCCCGCGACATCATGTTGGGAGTGATCAGGAACTCGCTGTTCGGGAACGTAGAGACGTGGCCTTGGCAGGTCCTGAGCAAAGGGGGCAAGGTAGGCCCGCAGGGCTGCCGAGGACCTGGCGGGGGGCTGCGCCCCCACTGCACTCGGTTCGGGGCTGGAACGGGTTCTGAGAGGCAGATGTGACAGGAACGTGGCCCGGATTGTAAGTTATGGCTCCCGCCGTGGGCAAGGCCCTCCAATGCCCAGCACTCGGACCAGGAAGGAAGGAAGAGGTCCCGTGTAGTGGGGCAAAGGGCCCTGCTGGAAGGAGGGGGCACACAGGCGAGACTGACTGGCGAGGAGAAGCCCGGCTTGGCGAGATGGACAGCGCCTGTTGAACGCATTCGTTCATTTAAATATTTCGAAAATTCTGAACATTTCTTTGCTGATAGGCTCTGGCTGTAGAAAGGCCTGAAAAAGTGCTGTCCTTAAGAAACTCCCAACTGCTGGTGAACTGATTATAAAAGTTCAAGATCTGTGCTGCAGGAGGGTAAAAAATGTGCAAGGGGGAGGGGGCACAGGGGCAGGAGCAGTGCATTCTGCCAGGGGGTGAGAATGGGCCTTTGCATTGGAAGTGTCCTCAGCTGGGCCACAGGGATGTGGAGTGCACAGCGAATGCCCAGAGCTGTAAAATGTCTATTGGCCAATGGAACTTCCTGAGTTGGGTTCCTAGAAGTCAGGATAAGTGAGGAGGGCATAACTGCTGCATTCCTCCCGGATTGGCATCAGTGCTAACACAGGCAAACTGGACTGCCCGCTGAAAACAAGGAGTCTGCCACCTGGTTATAATCTTGCCGACAGGTACTTTGTGCACTTCCAAACTGGGTACTTTGGCATACTCAGTTGCTAACTCAGTGCCTCATTTGTTAAAGGACTCTGTTGTCTGGAGGCCAAGCTCTGGTTACCTAGTCCAATGACCGTCTCACAAAAGCCCTCAACTGGACTCTGAGCCCTTCAAGCAACTATAGCCAGAGGCCTGTCGCTGCACCTGTCATATCAGTTTCCTCAGCTATAGAATGAGCAGTGCAGCCCTGATCAAGGGTGACATGTTCAAATGCCTAGAAGCTAGCTGCTAGGCAGGTAATGGAAATGAGTGAAGCTGGCTGGTTTCGACTATAAGGTAAGATGGGGACTGAGGCAAATCAGAGAGAGAACTCAGATCCCAGTCTGCACAGGGCAGCTGCAGGCCGTTGGTGCCACGCAATGATGTGACCTGGGTTGCCAGATTTTAAAGGCAATCCAGCAATCCAGGTTCTTTGTGTGAAACCTATCAATTTAAAATTCATTCATTCAACAAATAACTGCTGAGTGCCAACTGTGTGCCAGGCACCCTTGGAGGCAACTGGGATAAAGCAATGAACAAAACTGACAAAACTCCTATCCTCATAGAGCTTAAGCTTTAGTGGCTAATGAACAAATCAATAAGTCCAATATATCACGTATCCGATGATGATCAGTGCTGTGAAGAAAAANAACCAAATTTCTGGGTATACCGTGGCCCAGTCAAGTTGACACATGCAATTAACCATCACTCCATCCCAAGTCGTTTTTCTTCTTTCTTAGTTTAAGGCTCTCTTGCAGAGCATTTGCTGTGTGCCAGACAATGTGCTAAGGGGCTTTACAATTATTCATCCTCAACAAGCCTTTGAGGGAGCTATTCTCATTGTCCTCATTTAACAGATGAGAACCTTGAGGCTCAGAGAGGATAAAGTATGAATTTAGACTGTGCTGTAGCTAAAAATGAATTTGAGGAAGATATATTTGTATGTATTTGAGCAATTGCAACCAAGTGATTAGCATCTGGTCACCCAACTTGTAAGCAGTGGAACTGGGGCTTGAACCCAGGTAGCTTGCCTCTAGAGCCCATGCCTATAGCCACTCCTGCTACTACCTTCTCCCTTTCTCAGTCACCTCCAGCCACACTGGCCTCCTTGCTTGCCTCAACCTACCAGGTACTCTCCCATCTCTGAACCTTTGCACATGCTCTTATCACTGACTTGGAAGCTTCTCCCCTAGCTATCGCCTGGATTATGCCCTCATTTCCGCAGGTCACTGTTCAAACGTCACCACCCTCTCTAAAGTGGCACACACTGACACACCTCTGCCTCAACACATACCGCCTACCCTATTAGTTGACTCCTGAACAATGCAAAGATTCGGGGCAGAAAGCACCCAAAATCGAAGTATAACTTAAAGCTGCCCTTTGTATATGCAGATTCCCAGCCACAGATTGAAAATATACTTGACCCTTGAACAGTGTGGATTTGAACTGCAGTGATCCACATAAATGCAGATGGGCTCACACAGTTCAAACCCACATTGTTCAAAGGTCAACTGTATTCTTATTAGTGTATTTATTTAATGTCTGTCTCCCACATTGAAATGTAAACTCCAAGAAAGCATGGTTTTTGTCTGTTTTGCTCATTACTCCAGCTTAGAACTCCAGAGCCTACCTGGGAACCTCATAGGCATCAAATAGCCTTTCATTTTGTAATTTAAAAGCAAAAATGAAAGGAAGCAATTCCCTGGTGAATAAATGCCTGTGGTACTGATTTCATGCTATTGCCTAGGAGGAGGCAGAGGAAAACTCGTCACTACTCTGGGTAGGAAGTGGGTCTCTCCTGAAGGCTAGAACACGTCCATAGTCAGCACCTGAAAGAGAAATGCTGATGGTGAAGGCAGTCTGTGCAGATGGGGGATGGAGGACAAAGAGGAGGAAACTCCCTGCTCTCTGAGTCTCATTCCCTCAGGCCAGCACTCAGAAGAGTCTTGGTTGCACCAGAAGACACTCTGCCAACACCAATAATTTAGCCACACTATGCAAAAATCTTAGTGGGACAGACCCCCCTTACCTGCACAATAAATTCTAGACTTCTCAGTATGGCATATAACTGTGCTCTGATGCCTTATTGCCAGTTTTACTTGATTTGCATATGTCTTGCCTATAAGGGAAGAATAGCACCTGCTTTATCCTGCTATCTGTTCCATCACTCTCATAACCTATTTTACAGAGAAAATATAAGCCTCTGACATGAGCTCCCACAACTTTTCACCTGCAACCTACAAAAGTATATACACCTATACCCATCTTTTCCTCCTTCCCTCTTTTCATAATGGAAGGTATGTCCAACCTCCCATATTCTGATTCACATCAGTTTTTAACTTCTCAGAAATATCACTCAGTCAGCCACCTTGCTCCTAATCTTTAACATCTCCCTTCTTCCTAGCTGCTTCCTTTCAAAATTAAAACTTGCTTCAGTCTTACCCATGTTTTAAAAAAAAAATGGGGCCAGCCGACTGACTCAGTTGGTTAAGAGTTAGATTGAGAGGGCCGGCCAAGTGGTGCGTTGGTTAAGAGCTGGCTCGGGACGCCAGAGGGCCCAGGTTCGGATCCCACATATGAGGACCAGTGACACTGCCCTCTACNTTCTGAAAAAATGTACTTGGTGTAGGAATGAAACACTAGACACTAATACACACACACACACACACACACACACACACACACACCTCTCCAGTAACCCTGCTCCTGTTGCCAACTTCTCTAGAGTCCTGCCCCTCCCACCCCATCCACCCCATCCCACCTTTATTCACTCAACAAATATTTATTGAGAGCTTATGTTTCTGGCACTGTTCTAGGTTCTGGGGACAGATTCCTGATCAAGGTCCCTCCTCTTATGGTGTGTACATTCTAGTGAAAAGAGGTAGACAAAAGAAAGAAAAGCACCCAGAAGTAAATATTTTCAGATAATGATAAGTGCTCTGGGAGAGAGGAAATATATTAGGTTGGGTAGTCAAAGAAAGTCTCTCTGAAGAGGTGATCTCAGACCTGAATGATGAGGAGGAGGCCAAGCAAGTGAATTTCTGGGGTGAAGAACATTTCATGCAGACGAATAGTGAGTGCAAAGGCCCTGATCTAGAATGTGCTTGCATTCTTGAGGAATGCAAAGACCAGTATGGCTGGAGTATAGCAAACTAGGAGGAAGACATTCAGATAGTGGGTGAAATAAGCACTGTGTGTGTGTGTGTACTGCCATTTAACTCTCCACCATTTGATAGTAGGTCGCGTATATCAAGTCCTCTTACCTTGTTAATAGAGCGTATTTCCTAAGAACAAGAATATTCTCTTATACAACCACAATACAGCTATCAATTTTAGCAACTGTAACATTGATACAATACATTTATCTAATCTACAATCTGTATTCCAATTTTAAAAAATTATTCCACTAATGTTTTTTATAGCATTTTTTTCCTAGCACAGGATCTAGCTCATCATCACAGACAGCATTTAGTTGTCATGTCTTTTTGGTCCCTTTTAATCTGAATCAATTCCTCAGCCTTTTCTTGTCTTTTAAAATATTGGCTTCTCAAAATAATACAGGCCAGTAATTTTATAGTATTTTCTTCTATGTGGGTTTTTCTCATGTCTTTGTGGTTAGATTCAGTTTACAGATCTTTGGCTGGAATGCCACGTAGGCAATTTTCTTTTCTCAGAGTGTCAATCCAGGTGCACATCATCCCGGTTGGTGATATGAATTTTAATCATTTTCATCATTTGGGGAAGGTATTGTCCAGTTTCTCCATTGTATCATTATTCTTTTGGAGAGATACTTTGAGAGCATGTAAAAATCTTGCTCCTCATCAAAGGAGCCCTTTAAGCATAAACACATTAATTTATACCCAAGAAAATTGACAATAATTCCTGGGTTCAATTCCTGACTTATTTAGAAAAAAAAAATTAACCTTTAGTTTGTTTAAATCAGGATCCAAAGAAGGCCCATACAATGCATTTGGTTGGTGTGTCTCTTAAGTTTCTTTCAATCTCTGACAAGGGATCATAAATTCTTAACAGTTCAGATAGAAGCATGAAGTTCTATCATTAGGGAGAA
>NW_017731426.1:1150614-1158720 GCF_001890085.2 Hipposideros armiger | reverse complement strand
AGGGTGTTATTTTGAAGAGAGCCTCTCCCTGAAATTATCTCTTAACCTAGAAAGAGTCTGGGTCAGACACCATTGTCCACTCTCCTGGGCACATGGATGGCACATGATATGCCCCTTGTAGCGCGGGTTTGGGCTCACCAGATGTTCAGGACTGATTCCAGGCACGTGGTGGGGAGGCCCAGCCTGCTGTGGATCTTATCAGGTGCCTTCTGTGTTGCTTGGGGTGGGAGGAGGACACACAGCTCTCTGTGTTGGGTTGGGTGGGTCTTGTGGATGCTCAGAGCAAGACTGATATTAATAACTGGCATTAATAAAATGGGATTTGTGTCCAGCCTATGCACACTGGTTAGGACCCGACTGCTTGTGTTTGAATCCTGGCTCCACCACTTGCCCACTGTCACTTGGACACGTTTTTTAACCTCTTAAGCTCCAGATTCATCTGAAAATGAAGAGTAAAACACTGACTTCTTCACAGGGTTGTTGGAGGGATTGAATGAATGAATCCATGTAAAATGTTTAAGACAATACCTGCCACATAGGAGGTACGCAGGTTTATTATTATAATTATTGTTAATATTTTCATATAATGAGAAAGCTGGCTTCCACAATCAACATGTATGCCCACCCAAGTGGTGAGGAAAAAAACACTGGCCTTGCAAATCCCTTAGCAAGAAGCATTCTTGCAAGATCTCTGTCTGGAACTTGAACGTGACCAGGATTCCTACTGAATATTGTAAATTGGTGTTCATGGCCATAGGCCAGAATCCTCACCTAGTAACTGTTTGGGAGCTAGCTGAACATAGGGCAGAGGAGGGCCATTGTGTTCTATGGAACAAGGAAACACTTCAAGACATTACATTTGAAAACTCAAATGTGTTAACTGCATTAACTTGGGTGCTTTATTTTCTGCAGAAATAGAGAGAACTCTGTTTAAATTCAGCTCCCTGGAGAACTAGAATTTTATAATATCTATCTTCCAAACCTAAATTTTCAGAATTAGTAGGCACGATGCCCCAAGGTCAAGGCCAATTTGCAGCCTCTTGATTATTGTTCTGGTATAATTTCCCCTACTCCATGTTAAGGGAAGTTCATGAAATTGGCCCTCAGGGTTCACTTTCAGATTTCCCTGGCCCCTTTCTCACTACTCTCCTTTAATTTTGTATTAAATACACAATAGGTATTTTTGCATTCTAAATACAAAATTATAATATTAAATGTACTGTACTTTTTCACGCTACACAGGCCCACAATCCTGCCCTCTTCCAAAGTTTCATTATGTCCCCTTGGGAGTTGAGACTATTCAGTCTATAATGTCATAAGAAGGCCTATTTAACAAGCCTGGGGCAGACAGTTCCACGATCATATTTCTGTTTTTCATAATCATTAATAAGAGAGGCAGCTCCTTAATCAATAAATATTCAGCATCTAACGTAAAAAGCTCTGTAGTATAGTTCCTGCCACAAAGACTTAACAGCAGACTCTTCTGGTGTCCCATTACCAGGTAGTAAAATCAACACAGACCAAGTTTTTCTACTTTTAGTGGAGAAAATAAAATTCACTCAAGTAGAGTAAACAGGATAGAAAGAAAAGGCAAGTATATCAGAATGCATCTGTCCATAAGGGTAGTGTATTATAATATTTTGTGAATCTTTGTTTCAATCCCATGTATGTGTATGATAGAACATGATGTAAAATGTATTTCTTGTTATGGATTGTGATTTTGAAAAAGTGTGAAGAACACTGCCTGGCAGTATGTTCGGAAACACAAAATTATGTCATTGAGATCTCAAATGGCAAGGAGGAGGAGGAGATGGAGAGCTGCATGGGTCTGTACGGGAAAGGATGATGACCTTGCGACAGAGCTGTCACACACAGAGTTATGATGAAGAGAAGGGAGCACCGCCAGGGAGGAGGGGTTGTGGGGAAGTGACAGTGGCTGTGCATTCAGGGGAGCGGGAGATACAATTTAGTGAGATGAGTTGGGGAGAGGAATGGCGCCTGGGAGCACAGTGTGAACAGAACGATTCTGATTCTTCTTGAATGGCAGCCCTGCTGCTGGAATGAGGCAAATCTCAGGGCCTTAGAGTTTTGTGGGATTGTTGTATTTCTTTGTTTCCTCCTTTCCAATTTTTTCTTCCCTTTTTCTGGATCTCCTGTTATTCAGATGTTGGATCTCTTGGCTTGATCCTCTGATTTTTCTTTTCTATTTTCTACTTCTTTGCCTTTTTACTTGACTCTCTGGAAGAGTTCCTTCAATTTTATCTTCCAACCTTTGTACTAAAATTTTTTTTTATGTCTGTTATATTTTTAATCTCTAAGAGCTCTGAACATTCTCTTTTTATAGCATTTGGGGAATGTTCTCGGTGGTTTTGGAGGCAATATCTTTTCTTATCTCTTTGAGAATATTGGATATATGAAGTTTTTTCTGCTGTCTCTACATCTGTAAGAAATCCCAGAATCTATTTCTCATGATCCTTCATACTCAGGCCTGTCTCTTCTACCCTAACACCATACCCAGGCTAGTTACAGAAAGTTCCTTAGCAGTTTGTGCCCTTGTAACTGGACTAATTACTGCTTCTAGAAGAATACAGATTGCCACTTTATATCTCTTCAGCATTGTGTATTCTCCTTCTGTAGGAAGAAGTGAACTATGAGGAAAGGACCTGTGAAGGCGGGAAGTTTGCCACAGTGGAAGTGACAGATAAGCCTGTGGATGAGGCTCTACGGGAAGCAATGCCCAAAGTCGTGAAGTATGTGGGAGGCACCAATGACAAGGGTGAGTATCGCCAAAGGATGTGACTCTGGTCTCAGAGGCGAGCCTTGCACGGTCTCACTTCATCAGTAGAAAACACAAGGCACTTGTCACTACCTGTTTCGATGGCATGTGAACTTGCCATGCTGCATAAGCAAGGAAGCTCGGGGAGACCACACTGACTTCAGCCCAGCCTACCCTCACTCTGTAGTATCCCTGCTCAGTAACAGCGAGTTCATGCTTTTCTGCCAGGTGTGGAGACTTATGCTCTGTTTTTTTTTGTTGTTGTTGTTGTTTTGTTTTGTTTTACCCTACAATGCTTATTGTGTCTTTGGATGGGTGGACTGGGTTCCCCCAGTAAGCCAAGCCACAGAGTGAAGGTCAGCCTCTGACCTAAGACCTCTGCTCCCAGACTGGAAATCTCTCGACTCAGACCCATTCTGCAGGGTACTGAGGCTCGGTGAGTGATGAGTGTGGCTGGTACCTGGCTCCGTTCGGACAAATGAAGGGTCTGAGAATTCTTAGATTGTCCCACCCCTAAGGGCTTGGCAGTCCATACTGGCTGCCTCCCTATTTTTAAAATGATAGGCCTGAAGTTTCAGTGTACCTGTTAGCATGTAAAATATTTAAATATGAATTTGACTGTTAAGCTCTCTCATTTAAACTACACGTTGGAGTCACTGCAAACCTAAAATGGGTCAGAAAGCAAGGTGAAACAAGATAATCATGTTTAGTTTTTAGTTTTAGTTCTCAAGCTGATAATTTAGAAAGTTAGAAGCTGGTATTAATCTTAGTAACATTTACTAGGACCAAAGTCATCAGGCTTTGGACAGTAAGTCGACCAGTAGGAGGTCAAGAAGAAATCTTTTCCTTCTTAACACTGTCATAACATTTTTTTTAGAAGAAAATAGATGTAAAACTTGTAAAACTCATTAAAGAAAATCTTGAAAGTAACATACCATCACCTCTCATCCATCTTTTCTAGTACAATCGTTTTCTTTTTAATGTATTTCTTTAGGGCTTTTCAAAAGGCTTTTTAAATGTAATCATAGTGTTTGTGCAATCGTATATCCTGTTTCTGTTACTTATTTCATGACTATTTTCCACTGTTGCTAAATAGTCTTATGCATAATTATTTCTAACTTCTTTATATTGAATCATGTGCCTATAATTTACTTAGACATATTCCTGTTTTCAGCCTATTTATATGGCTCACAATTATAATTTCTGCTGCAATGAATATCCTATTACTTATAGCCTTTTCTATATTGTATTTTGGATATTTCCTTAAACTTGGTAGTATTTAGATAGGAAGTAATTAGATACTGATGTATTTAACAGTCTTGATATATGTATACAGTTGAATCACTACACTCCTACTTCCATTATATATAAATTGAAGGTGTTTTATGTGTCTGACTATATATTTTTAATGCCTCAAATATTTATTTTTAGTTTCATAAACAAAAAATATTGTCTTGGAAGAAGAGTGAGACTAGCAGGTCTTCCACAGGCCTGAGCAAGTTCTGTCACTCATATCCACCTCACTCTATGGGTTTTCCTGTTTTTCAGGAATTGGGATGGGGATGACAGTTCCGATTTCCTTTGCCGTGTTCCCCGAGGAAGATGGCGCCCTACAGAAGAAACTGAAAGTCTGGTTCCGGATTCCAAACCAGTTTCAGAGCAACCCACCAGTTCCCAGTGATGACAGCGTTAAGATTGAAGAAAGGGAAAGCATCACTGTCTATTCCATGTAAGGAGACCATTCTTTAGGCATCTAAGGGTAACGCTTGGTTTCCATAACCACTCCTTGAATCATCTGCAGTGACCATTTGCATTAAATTTATTGTTTTTTCAGTTCTATTGAGGTATAATTGACATAACATTGTATTAGTTTAAGGCAGAGGTCAGCAAACTACGGCTCACGAGCCACATGCAGCTCTTTGGGTACATTCAGTCTCAAAAGTTTGCTGACCGCTGGAAGAGCCAATCCTGTCCCTCACAACAATTTAAAAATTATTCAAGAGCCATAAATATATTTTTACATAATCACCATTATTTGAATAATATCCTTTAAAATTTTTATGAGTGAAACTATGATAGTTTTATTTTCATTTTCAATTTTTCTTCAGAGCCTGCGGCTCACGAGCTGCAGTTTGCTGACCCCTGGCAGCTCTTCCGTCTCAAAAGTCTGCTGACCCCTGGTTTAAGGCATACAACATATTGCTTTGATATATGCATATATTATGAAACAATTATCACAGTAAGTTTAGTTAACATCCATCACCTGACAAAGTTACAAAAATTGTTTCTTTGAGATGAGAACTTTTAAGGTCTACTCTCTTAGTAACTTTCAAATATACAATACAGTATTGTTAACTGTAGTCACCTTGCTATACACTACATTCCCAGAACTAATTTGTCTCGTAGCTGGAAGTTTGTACCTTTTGACCACCACCCACTTCTCCCACACCCCACCTCTGGCAACTACCAACCTGTTCTCTGTATCTACAAGTTCGTTTTTTTAATTCCACACGTAAGTGAAATCGTACAGTATTTGCCTTTCTCTCTCTGGCTCATTTCATTCAACATGATGCCCTCAAAGTCCATCCATGTTGTCGCAACGGCAAGATTTCCTTCTTTTTTATGGCTGAATAGAATTCCATAATGGATAATCTTCTTTATCCATTCATCTGTACATGGACTTGTAGGTTGTTTCCACATCTTGGCTATTGTAAATAATGCTGCAGTGAACATGGGGGTGCAGATATCACTTCAAGATAGTGATTTTATTTTCCTTAGATATATACTCAGAAGTGGAATTGCTGGATCATACGGTAGTTCTATTTTTAATTTTTTGAGGAACTTGCATACTGTTATCCATAGTGACTACACCAATTTATATTCCCATCAATAGTGCACAAGTGTTCTCTTTTCTCCACATCCTTGCCAACACTTGTTATTTTTGTCTTTTTGCTAATTGTCATTCTAACAGGTGTGAGGTGATATTTCACTGTAGCTTTGATTTGCATTTCCCTGATGATTAGAGATGTTGAGCATCTTTTCATGTACCTATTGGTCATTTGTGTGTCTTTTTTGGGAAAATGTCTATTCAGATCCTCTGCTCATTTTTCGATTGGATTGTTTGGCTTTTTTGCTATTGAGTGATGTGGCTTCTTTATATATTTGGATATTAACCCCTTATCAGATTTGCAAATATTAAACACTTATCAGACTTGCCCCTTATCAGATTTTCCCCTTATCAGTTTAACCCTTTATCAGATTTGCAAATATTTCCTTCTTAAATATATACTCATAATAGTTTATTTACTAAATTTCAACAGTAATTTATTAATGTTATAATATAAAATACCCAGTGTTCAGATTTCTTCCATTATCTCATAATTTGTTTTTACAGTTTGTTTGACTCTGGATCCAAAAAAGTTCCATCCATTAAAATTGGTTGGCACATCCTTTAAGCTTTTATTAATCCGTAGCTTTCCTCACCACCACACCTTTTCATTTTTTTCCTGTTACTTACGGGTCATTTGTCCTATTGTTTCCCACAGACTGAATTTCTCTGCTTGCCTTTCTGTGGCTTTTTCATGTATTCCTCTGCCTCCTGTATTTTCATAAATTAGTAGTTGGAACTAGAGGCTTGATCAGATTCGGGTTTGAGTTTTTTGCAATGATATTTCATAGGTGGTGTCGTATTCCTCCATCAGGGGCTCCTAACGTCTGCTTAGCTCTGTTTTTGTGATGTTAGTGGCTATAGATCACCCTCACCTAGATGCCTTGTTTCATTAGAGGTTGTAAAATGATAATGTCCTCTATTTTTCCTTCTTCATTTATTAGCTGGAATATTTTGATAATGAGAAACTTCCTCTCATCTACTATCTGGTGCCGCATGAGTTACAGTCATAGAGAAAAAGCAAGATACCTTCACTTTAGCTTGATACCACCTTCTGTTTATTAATCAGTTTTCAGGACAATGATTTCATTCCTTAACATCCTCCAAAGGTGACATAGTATTGATCTCTATTTTTTTGAATATCAATATAAACATCTGAATTTAAATATAATTGGTACATTTCAGTTCTTTGCAGTCATTATTCTTATTGATGCTCAAATTGCCCCATCTTTGGCCAATGGGAGGCTTTTCAAGTTGGTTTCTTAGTCTTTTTGACATGACTCTAGTAGTCTATCGTAGCTTTCTTGCTTTCTGGTATGTTTCAAGCATATCTTGACATTCCTCACTCTACAGCTGGAATTAGCCATTTCTCTAAGGAACCCTGGAGCCTTATGGTGGGAAAGGGTGTCTATTAAAAGGTGCTATCAAAGCCAGGTCTGTGGAACTTTTCTTTTAATTCTCTGAAATCTAAGCAGATGAAAGTGACAACTATAGCGTCCAACTTGGCTCAGAGAATTTTTTTCTAACCTAAAGTATGGTCCTAAGTTAGCATATGATCATTCCTCAATGAGCCACTTGGTGTCACTGCACAGTCAAATGTGCATTTAAAAGTGCCTCACTGTGGAAGGCAGCATGAATGAGGTGGAAGGCAAAAGCACTATTTCCAGGACACCATGAGTGCACCACACTGACAACATTAATTCTCAAAGGAAAGCCTGGCATCCTTAATCCAGTCTTTCTTTCCTGTGACCCTGTGAAAGGTGTCCACAAAGGAATTATACGTTTATTCACGGTATTAATTACAAGTGCTTTTTAAATGAATAGAAGGCTACGAAAAAATAACATTATCAGACTATTTTTTATTTTCACAAGAGGTGGTAGAATTACCCTCACACTGAGGTGAGTGGTCACATGCCAGTACGCGGTCCCCGCTCTGTGCTCTATAAAGACCACTTAGGTTAGGGTTCAGCCTCCTCTATGCATTTCAACACTGGCTTCTCAACAGAGATCAACAGCAGGGAAGGTTTGATGATTTTAAAGAAACTTCCACAGTTTTAATGAAATGTCTGGGTATAAAGGAAAGTGTTGGGAACACGCACTCCATTGTCAGAGCGACCTACGCTCCAGCTCCAGCTCTACTGTTTAACGGCTAGAACCTTTGGCCTGTTATTGAGCCTCTCTGTGCCTCAGTTTCCTCATCTTTCAGATGGGGGTAAGAGTACCAAGTCCATAAGGTTGTTGTGAGGATGAAATATGACATCTGTCAATGCCTACACAATGCTAAACGTGAGACACACACTCAGTAAATGTCCTCTTCTTGACGTCACCTCCCTCTGAGAATTAAAGTTTTCTTAGAATTAACAACAAAAAGATTTTGTTACTACAGACACCCTTGAGTCTAAGCCTCAACTCTAATAATTAGGAGTTTTATAAGTTTGGGCTT
>NW_017731426.1:1147027-1148479 GCF_001890085.2 Hipposideros armiger | reverse complement strand
CTGTTGCTCAGAGCTCACACTCTTAACCAACTGAGCCACTCGGCCGGCCCCTTCTGAGGGTCCTTTGCCAAGTCCTCTTCCTCCCCAACCCCTTGGGAACTCGGATACCTACAAGCAGTCTACTGATTGATTCTGTTTGCTCACCATATGCCTGGTCTCCCTCTTTATCATGATTATAGCCAGCACCTACCCATTGATGGCTCCCCAATTTCTGTCGTTAGACTGATCTCTTTCCCAAATCGGTAAATCTGACTCCAGTTCTTCCCCAAGTCTAAGGAGATTTTCATGGTGCTGGCACACACTTAGGCACATAATATTGTGACAAGAATATGTTTCCCAGAGGCAACTTTTATCAGCATGCCCCAAACCAAATTCTTAACCTCCCCGACCCCTCCTGTCCAAAGGGACTCTTCAGCCTAGAACCCCTAATCTGGCTAGTGGCATCAGTCCATCCTGAGGCATTAACTGAAAGCCCTGGAGAATTCCCAGCTCTCCCTCTCCCCAACCTTCCCTCCACATCCAGCCACCTCTCAAATTTGCCTTTGTCTGAGTCTTCGTTATCTCACTTGGCTGGTCCTGGCCTCCAGTGACTCCGTTTTCCCCATCTCTCCTTTGCCACCAGAGGTATCTCTCCAAAATACAATCTGATCATGTCAGTCCCTTACTTTAAAACCCCTTTGTAAGTCCACCTTTGCATCTAGGATCAGGTTCAAAGTGCTTAGCATGGCATTCGAGGCCCTTTGCAGTATGCCTCCAATCAATCAGTATGTGCTTCAGGGGTTTTTATGGGTGCATAACATGGGGGAAAACAGACTTAAGTACTATCACCTTTAGGTCTGTCATCCTGAAGAATTGTTCATTAGCCCCAACCCCCGCCCAAGGGATCTAAAATGTGTCAGGCACTGTGTTAGGCGTGCAGGGTACACCAGCAGGCAAAAAGTGATGAAGATCCCTGCCTCCGTGGTATTTTACCAGGGAACTCAGGTCACAAACAGTGAACACAATAACTAACGAGAAAGTAGATACAAAGGAAGAAGAAAGGGAATTGGGGAGAGGGTTTGTAAGATTAAACAGGGTTTTGAGATTAGATCTAATTGAGAAGGTGAGGTTGCTAATTGAGCCAGTTCTTTATTATTAGGCTCTCCTGCGTTCATGACACTACTTTAGATTACCATCATGTCTCTCATCTGAGGAGTCAGGGAATTGAATGGCTATCCTGAAGCAACTGTGAAATAGCGACCATAGCTGCTGCTTCATGTGAGCTTACTATGTGACACGCACTGGGCTGAGCAGTTCGCACTGTCTTTTCTGCTTTAATCTTTACAACAGCCTTGTGAGGTTGATGCTGTCACCCCTGTTTAACAGATGAAGGACCTGGAGGTTAGAGAAATTAAAGCGTTTGGCCAAAGCCCAGAAAGTGGCCGCGGTAGGAGCTGAGCACATCACTGGACA
>NW_017731426.1:1140239-1144657 GCF_001890085.2 Hipposideros armiger | reverse complement strand
TTGTATATGATCTTTCATCTGTGATTCTTATAAAAGCGTTGTCTAAAAAGAACCCAAAAATAAAGGTCTTTGACTTAAACAGCTGAGATAAATCCTAAGTATAATTATTTCAAGGTTCTATAGTCTTATAGGGAATGTAGTTATGAGTACTAGTGAGGGTATTCACTGTGGCAGGAATCCTATGTTTAGAGTTCCAAAGTCCTTCAGAATGTAAACCTAAGATCCTGAGATAGAAGGACGTGCACGATGCACTTGGACGTCTTTAAATCATAGGCATCTCCCACAACTGTGTTGTGCTGATTTCCACGATAATCGGTGAAGGGTTCCAGAAGCCACACGAGTGGACGGAGGGGGAAAATCATCACACTCTGATAACACAACCCTGGCGGCGGTAGATTGGCCGAGAGGATTTATTTGGGGCAATGAGATGAGGTTAGAAAAAGCTGGGATCCAGTTTCATTAACTGAAGGAGATAGAAATGAAAGAAACAATGTGCATTTTGGTGTGCAGAGAAGGAAAGGGGACCCGAAGTGATGAGGGGAAGTTGGGGAAGTCGCCGAGCTGGAACAGTGTGCGTGGGTGAGTGAGTGAGAAGGGAAGAACACGGATGCTGCAGGGTGGGTCGCAGGGCAGGTCACGGGGCAGGGCAAGACTCACCGATCCTTCCAAGGCACAGCAGGGCCCCGCCCTGTCAACAGTCCTTCCTGGGACCGATGGAAAGGTTTTCCAGAGAACCCTGTCTCGGCACCCCTCTATCTGCAGGCGACTACATGAGTAGTGAGGGCTCCATGGGTGCTCATGAGAGAAGAAACACAAAAATGAGCTTTAATCCTCACTACAAAAGGTCGTCATTGGACATAAAGTGGGGTTTGCTAAAGAGGAACGGGAGCGATGTCATCACCTTTCCTGACACCGCTCAAAGCAGCGGTCTCTTCTGAGGCACCAGCCATGCCCGTTTCTGAAGAGCAGAGGGAAAGCACACAGACTGCAGAGGCTGGAGCACCTGTCAGAAGCCAATGCTGGACGCCTTACAGGCACCCCGTGTATTCCATATACACGGTCCCCACACACAAATGAGGGGGCTGAGAGCCCCATAGGCTCACACACCAGATTCAGGGCCAAGACAAAACGTCATGTCAAGGAGTTTCCATTTTTTCCTAAGGAAAAGGACAAGGAAGTCAATGGCTTATAGCAGGAACATGATACCGCCATCCCTGAGTGGGAAAATTCTGTCCTCAGTGTGGAAAATGGATTGGAAGAGCATAAGACTAGAGGCAGGGAGACCAATCACAAGACTGTAAGTGAAAGATAATAGAGGTGTAAGTTAGGTCATGGTGTGGGGATGGGGAGAATCAGACAGTTTAGAGAAATAGGATCAGCAGGACTTGGTGAGCAACAGGTGAGTGAGACGAGGGAGAAGGGGTCCAGTACGATGCCCAGGATTTTGGCTTGGGCTGGAGTGGATAGGGAGCACAGGCAAGAGGCAGGCTGACTGGGGAGCACTCTCCACAAGAGAGTATTTAGGCCTGTGGAGCAGCCATGTGAGACTATCTCGTGGGCCATTGGAAGTAGCAGTCTGATGCTAACAAGAGAAATCTAACCTGGAGATATATGTGTGGGTGCCATCAATATGTAGATGAAATGGATGAATTACAGACTCTCCCAGGGAAAGGCTGTAGAGTAAAGAGAGAAGAAACCTAGGTAAGAACCTAGAGGAACCCCAATATTTAGAGAANCTCTACAGCTGGAATTAGCCATTTCTCTAAGGAACCCTGGAGCCTTATGGTGGGAAAGGGTGTCTATTAAAAGGTGCTATCAAAGCCAGGTCTGTGGAACTTTTCTTTTAATTCTCTGAAATCTAAGCAGATGAAAGTGACAACTATAGCGTCCAACTTGGCTCAGAGAATTTTTTTCTAACCTAAAGTATGGTCCTAAGTTAGCATATGATCATTCCTCAATGAGCCACTTGGTGTCACTGCACAGTCAAATGTGCATTTAAAAGTGCCTCACTGTGGAAGGCAGCATGAATGAGGTGGAAGGCAAAAGCACTATTTCCAGGACACCATGAGTGCACCACACTGACAACATTAATTCTCAAAGGAAAGCCTGGCATCCTTAATCCAGTCTTTCTTTCCTGTGACCCTGTGAAAGGTGTCCACAAAGGAATTATACGTTTATTCACGGTATTAATTACAAGTGCTTTTTAAATGAATAGAAGGCTACGAAAAAATAACACTATCAGACTATTTTTTATTTTCACAAGAGGTGGTAGAATTACCCTCACACTGAGGTGAGTGGTCACATGCCAGTACGCGGTCCCCGCTCTGTGCTCTATAAAGACCACTTAGGTTAGGGCTCAGCCTCCTCTATGCATTTCAACACTGGCTTCTCAACAGAGATCAACAGCAGGGAAGGTTTGATGATTTTAAAGAAACTTCCACAGTTTTAATGAAATGTCTGGGTATAAAGGAAAGTGTTGGGAACACGCACTCCATTGTCAGAGCGACCTACGCTCCAGCCCCAGCTCTACTGTTTAACGGCTAGAACCTTTGGCCTGTTATTGAGCCTCTCTGTGCCTCAGTTTCCTCATCTTTCAGATGGGGGTAAGAGTACCAAGTCCATAAGGTTGTTGTGAGGATGAAATATGACATCTGTCAATGCCTACACAATGCTAAACGTGAGACACACACTCAGTAAATGTCCTCTTCTTGACGTCACCTCCCTCTGAGAATTAAAGTTTTCTTAGAATTAACAACAAAAAGATTTTGTTACTACAGACACCCTTGAGTCTAAGCCTCAACTCTTATAATTAGGAGTTTTATAACTTTGGGCTTTCTCATCTATAAAATGGAATTTGTAACATGTTGTTGTGAGGGTCCTGGGTCTTGTCCTTGCCTTCTCTGCACTTCTCCTTTTTTGACCTCTTCCATAAAGATCTCAGTCTCCTCCCATAGTTTTAACTGTCAGCCTTCCATCAGTAACTCTACAACCTGACCTCTGTTCAGCTCCTTTGAATGTCTTATCGTTCATCAGATTCAACGTGAAGGCTAAGGTGAGGGCATTTACTCATTCATTCATTAAAAAAAAAATCACATATTTATTTTTCACTTACTCTGTACCAGAAATTGTTTTAGGTGCTGAAAATATAGCAGGGACCGAGCAAAGTGCCTGCTCCTTAAAGTGGGAGAAACATCCGAGTGGGGGAAACACACACAAAATGAGTGTCTCCAGATACTTCAGAACTATATTGTTCCACAGATAAGGACTGGTATCTGTGGATTGAAATTTTAGGGAAGCACATGTCTACTCAAAAATAAAAACATTCTGGCATAAGGTATCTAATAGTAAAATAGACAAATGATGAGGTCATAAAAAGTCCTTGCCCTGGAGAAATTCAAGTACCATCTGGACAGACCTATGAGAGTTATGCTATGTAATGTTTGTACCAAGTGGGAAGTTCGGTTCAATTTAACAAATGTTTATTGAGTACCTCTGATATGTAAGCCACCGCACCTCTAAGAGCCCTGCCAATGATAAGATTCTCTCTCTAAGTCCTGATTAATCATCTTTCATTTCGCCCCCACAACTGGTCGGTTGCCACACCAGTCTTTTACAAAGGAAAGGGGCTTCAGTCACCGTTTCTGGGTGGATGAGCCCAAATCAGCAGGGCTAGTGCTGTCTTTTCTCACAAACACCACCCTTACATTTCTATTAGCTCACCTAGGGGGGCATCACCAAATAAACCTCTCAGCTATCTCCCAAATCAACATGTCTGCAGTGGAACTCAGAGTTCCTCCCCTAAGCTGATCTTCTGTGTTCTCTGTCTTACCAAAGGTCCCCTCCACCCTCCTACCCACCCTGTTCAAATGTCATCCTGATTCCTTCACCTTCCACATCTAATTATTGGCCAAATCCTGGGCACCTCCTAGCTGCCCCTTCCCTTCCATCTGCAGTGCCACAAGTCTTCATCACCTCTTGCCTGAACAATTGCCATAGGCTCCTGATTGTTTCTAGTTCTTTCACCTCTGCCCCTTCTAAGCTGTCCTTTTATCACGTCTAGTCCTAAAGCCCAGTACCAATCACACTGCTTCTCCGGCTGCTCAGCTCTGGTTGTGGGCCTCAGCCTGCCTCTGACCTAGGCACACATCAGGGTTGGGACCAGAGCCCAAGCCAGTAATAAAATGCTCCTTACCCGTGATAGGGGGATGGGTAAACTTCGGGGTGGGTCCCCAAATCCTTACCCAGGCAGTGAAGCCCAGTAAAAAGAATGCCCAGCTATGGCATTTACTGCCCTCCACAACATAGCCCCACTCCACTGTCCACCTGATTTCAGAGCACCTCACCCCCACCTCCCAATAGCACCCCCCAACACACATACAACATCCACCTCTGTGCCTCCACTCACACTCCCCCAGCCC
>NW_017731426.1:1095569-1133024 GCF_001890085.2 Hipposideros armiger | reverse complement strand
CTCAGAGACCTTCATGACCCCTCTATCTAAAGGAGGGCCTCCCTAGAGTTCTCTATCGTAGCATTGTATTTGTTTAACTTCATAATGCAAACCACCATTTGTAATTTTTAGCCTTATTCAGTTCCTTTTTTTCCTGTTTCTCACACTTGATTATAAGTTTGATAAGACGAAGCCCATACCTGCTTTGCTCTTTATTATAACCCTAGCACATAGATCATTTGGGAATGAATTAAACTATAAGGAACACAAAACTGAATCAACAGTAGCCTAAATGAATAAGGTTTTATTTTCTCATGTAGCAAGAATTCTAGAGATGGGTTTAGTGGCTCATTGTTTGTATCCCTGCACTTGCCTTGTTTTTTCCCTCCTGGCTGCATGACGGCTGGTGCAGCTCCTGCCGTCTCATCCATGTTCAAGACAGGAAAAGGGGGACAGAAGGAAAGATTGTATCAGTTGCATCTGTGCCATGTTATGAGGAAACAAAAGCTTTTCCAGAAGTTCTCCCAGCAGATTTCCACTTACATCTAATAGGCCAGAACTGATACTCAGAGCCACCCATACCTGGAATGGAGATGGAAAAAGTATGTGTATTTTGGCTTTCCAACCTCTATAGTGGGGAGCAGCAAATGTTAATGGTATTCAGAATGGCTCTGGGGCAGTTAATCTACAGTGTTTCTTGCAAGGGCACAATGAGTCAAGAGTATGGGAAGGTGAGAAGTGGGAGACAGCTGGAGAGGTGGGTTGAGGCAAGATTGCAGAGGATTGTAAAGGTTTAAATTGTGCATTCTCACTTCTGAGCCAGTGCTAATGGCTCAGGAGCACTTTGCTGCCTGACTTCCCAGTGTCTCCTGCTGCTTCTATCTCCCTCTCTCCCACTCTGAAAACCCAAAACAGTAGAGCATCCTCAAGATGAAGAACGGAGGAGTGGTCATCACTCCCCTACCCGACAGTGAGGACATAGGGGTGATGCGATGGTGTTGATATAGTGATTAATAAAAAAGAGTTACGGGAGTTAAGCAAATAGTTTATCCTCGTTCTGGATTAAATAATGAAAATGAGAGCCGCAGAGACCAGGGTTGCTAATCGCCAATCTATGGACTAGTACAGCAATCTTTTCTCCTGGCTCCAGGCTACTCTTGTGTCAGTATCTTCCCCAAAAACAGAGGTTTAAGGAAAGACTCGCTGGCCCCATCTCATCCCTCTTCTCCCTACGGTCTGGAATAGCACATATGGCCAGTATTTTAGATTATTGTGTAATTAAGTTGGAAAACAATCAAGAATAGAGTACAGATATTAACAAATATCCACACTGCACAATAGGTTTAATGCTCAGGATGACAGGCTCAAGGCTGCAGCCTTCAGAATTGCTTCTATAAGGATGCTCTGCCTTCTGCCAGGAGCCATCTTCCTGTGGCATTAATATCCTCGTACATTTCATGAGCAATGCCCAGTAAACTTTGTCCTGCATGTGCCACAACACAATACCACATTGTCCTGCTCACGTGAATGTTTCAGGGCCACCAGGTGACTGTGTGTATAAATACATTTAGTCATCAGTGTTTAAGGAAGACATCCTTCATTTACAGTTGGCTTCTCCGCTCTTGAGTAATGTCACTTTGATCTTGAGCATCCTAATTAAAGCTTCCCAGCATTCCACATTGACGGGTATTTATTTGGTTGAATGCCATGGATTTTGCCTTTGAATCTACTTTCTTAACTAGCTCTAGTTTTTTTCTTTAGAAATATTTTTGTTTCTATAGCAATCATCATTCCAGGAATTTGAGGACAGACACACACAATCTCCACAAATACAGAATCAACAATCAATTCATGTCAGGTGGAACTGCCGGAGTGGACTGAAAGTGTGGCAGGAATTGGCATGGGCTGTGTAGAGCTATCTCATAATCAAACTTCAGGTAGAATTTGAATTAAGTTTTCCTTGGCAATGAATTAATTCGACCTCATCAAAAAGTCCTTTTATGGGCAGGCCCACACTCAGCCTCTTTTCATGTCATTCCTGGTCCTCTCTCCTGGGCTCCTTATCCTCTGGTAACATGAGAATAAATACTGTTCCCTTAAGGTGCTCACCACCTGCCCTCTCCAAGCCTTTGCTCACACTGCTCACACACCTAGAATCCCCCACCCCCGCCCCATACCTACCTGTATAGTCCCAGCCTAAGGGTCTGAATTCTTCCCTGATCCCTCCTCCGCTGTGATTTATAGTCCCCATGTCACCCCCATAGCATAAGGATATATGCACAGTCGTTGCTTAGTCTTATTAATGTAGATGAGTTTTCAAACTTATTAACTTTAAAAAATAAGAGCTACTGACAGCTCATGTGTATTGCGTATTCACCATGTCCCAGGCACTTACAAACTCATTCCATGAATTACCTTATTTATTTGACACAATAACTCTACAACAGTGTCTTTTCTACCCCATTTACAGATGAACTGGGGAAGCTCACGCAAGTTCATTAACATGCTCCAGGCTAACAGACAGTACATGACAGAGCCAGAATTTGAACTCAGGCTGATTAACTTCAGGCCCAAATACTACTAAACACGCAGGTCAATTTCTGGTTTCCTTCTCTGGCAAGAAAGGAAATGAGGCAGAGTGTGACTCCACAAATGAGTACGCTGGGTGGATGCTCTCTCCTCCCTGTATAATTTATTTTGAGGCTCAGCCAAAGTGGCAGTGATATAATCCCCATGTCCCTAGGGTATGTGCTGTTGCCTGGGATTTAGATGAACAAACTGCATGAATTTACAACTGCAAAAATAGCGTGAATACCCAACAGCCACCTATTTGCCACCTGTCAGATCAGCAGCCCTGTCTGTCTTCTCTCCCCCTCCCTCTATAGATTAAAATTCAGCTGAAAGATGGTCTTATGTCACCAACATAAATACAGGTCTACGGCCCCTCCTTAAATAATGTTTATGGAAAACTTGAATATGTCATGTATGTTTGTTGTCATGTTGTCCCACTCTCATTCTAGAGTGCTTTCTGAGGGGCTACCAGATTATGGGTGTTTGCCATGTGAGCAGTGTGTTTTATGAGTGGGGGGCCCTAAACTAAAAGTAGAGCCCAGTGAAGCCTCAACCGTTCAAAGAATCAAGAGGAACCTTCTGCATTTGGATTTCTCTTCAAAGGCTTCATGGAGGAAGTAGAGTTGAGGGAGGTGATTTCGTTCCTAGAAGAGGCTTGGTGGCCATTGGAGAACACCCTCCTTGACTCCTTCCCTCCCTCTCTCAGAGAATGAGGTGTCCTACCTTCCATCCAAGGCTAACCCTGCCACCTGTGCTGGGAGCCAGGTCTCTCACTTCCTTAGGAATTCCATTCTATTTTACTCTGTCCTGCCTCTCTCTTCCCTGGCAGTTTCCTGTCAACATAGAGCCATGCTTGCATTCTCTAACTAAAGCAAAAACAAAAACAAATCCTCAGTCCTATCTTGCTTTCCAGGTGCTACCTTAGTTCTCTAATTTCCTTCACCAGTTGCCTTACAAATTACTTTACACACAAAGCGTTTATTTCCTTTTTCTCTCACTCCCTCCGTTCATCAACCTTTGCTTCCTCTGAAGTGGATCTTCATTCGCCAAGTCCAGCAGGCACATTTTCGTCTGAATCAGGTTAGATGGCTTCTCTGTACCGTTTGACACTGAGACCTCTCCTTCTCCCTTGCGTTCCTTTCTTGGCACCTCTGACCTGTCATTCTCCAGGTGCACCCACCTCAGACCACTCCCCTCCTCCCTTCATAGGCCTCTCTCTCCCTGCCCAGCCCTTAAATATTGGTGTTCTCTGGGTGATACACTCTATCCTTTGTTACCACGCCACATCACTGCACACTCTCCCAAAATAAGCCCGTCAGTGAGAATGCAGATCATGCCCATGGTTTTTGTGACCACCCATGTCCTGGAGATTCCCAAATATTCATTTCCAGCCCATCTCTCTTTATGACTTGATTTTTTTCTGCATCCCATCTCCTTTCAAAATGTGACCCTCAGGCACGTGGAAGTAAGAAATGGGACGGTCCACTGCTGAGATAGTCACTGAACAATCCCTCTCGGTGACACAAAGACATAATAGAAGTTTTGAAATAATCACTTGTAAGGACTCATAAGAAATTGATAAATTGCACCATCTTTTTGGGGGGATATTTCTGGTAGGAAGGGAGGTGGAAGTATTAATCTATTCTTCAAGTTACACATATCTCAGAGTACATAAACCTCAATTATTTGTCAGCATATCTTTCAATTAGATGTGATTTTCTTAATTGCTGATATTTATACTACTCATTTTTCCACTCTCAGTTCCCAGCAGACTACCAGTACACAGCAAAAGCTCAGTGCGTGATTATGGGAGGAATAAATGAATGACTGTGTTTTCCAATTCATGAAACTGCTGAAAGAATGCTGGGAAATGAGGATGGAGAGCGGTAGCTCTCTGCCTGTTTGCCACCCAGCTTAGTACATATCTAGGATGCCAACAGGATCCTAGCAGAGAAAGAAAAGTACAAAAAGGCAGAAATAAATCAATAAGCTCCAGATGCATATACCCTCTGACCTACTTGACATATTCACACACGTAATTCACAGACATTTCAGACTTGACATGTCCAACATTGGGCTCTCGGTTCAGACTCTTCCATCCCCCAAAACCATTTTCTCCTTTAATTTTCCTCATCTCTCTAAATAGTACCACCATTTACCTACTTGCTCAAGTCAAAAAACTGGAGATCATCCTAAGGAGAGCCAAATTTTCCTTGTTTGTTGGATGGGCCTCCTCTGTGCAGCTATCATCTGAGACCAGAATATTCCTCTTGCCAACAAAGCCATCTGCCCCTTGGAGATCTCCCATTTCAGCTTGATCAGTTGGCCACTGGTTTCCTGTCCCCTCTCAACTTCTCTTATTTAAAATAGGGGACGTGGGGGGCAGAGTGGGACCCTCTCCTGGAGCACAAACCCACAGTGCCTGCAGCCATGCCTGGCCTAAAGTGAGAGTTGGGGAGACCACATGCATTTTGCTGACCCTTTGCTTCTAAGTTTTCTCTGTTAATCATGCTTTAGCCTGTGCTTACTCATTGTGGTGCTGGGCTCCACCCTCTGTCTTAACACATTCGTGATTCCTTCTCTTCATTCATTCATTTCACAGATATTTATCAAGCCCCTACCATATGCCAAGCACTGCTCCAGGCAATGAGATCTATCAGTGAACAAAACAGACAAAGACCCTTGCCCTTGTGGAGTAGGGAATATTGATCGTAAACCATAGACCTAATAAATTGTGTATTGCATTATATTTTAGGAAGTAATCAATACTATGAATTAAAAAGTAGAGTGGGGTAAGAAAATGGACAGTGTCGGGGCCGGCCAAGTGGCTCAGTTGGTTAAGAGCTCACTCAACAGTGCGAGCTCTGAGCAACAGCGGTTTGATTCCCGGCCCAAGCTGAGCTGCCACTGAGCTGCCAACAGGTGACAGGATGGCTCAGCTAAAGAAAAGAAAAGAAAATGGACAGTGTTAAAGAGCATGGGATAGAGAGGGTGGTATGGAATTTTTACCGGTATGGTCAGGGAAGGCCTCATAGAGAACAAAGGTTTGAAGGTAGTGAGTGACTTAGCCATGTGGTTATTTGGGGGCAGTACATTCTAGGTAGAGGAAATAGCCAGTGCAAAGGCCCCAGACATGCTGCGTCTATGCAACAGAGGAACATGTCAGAGAGGCTGAAACAGCACACGCAAAGGATGTGGTCAGAGAGGTACTGAGAAGGGCCAGGTCACTGGGGGCCACTCTGAAGAGTTTGACTTCCTCTCTATAAAATGGAGAACCCCACTGCAGGATTCTAAGCAGGGAAGGGACATAATCAAACTCAACTTTTCAAAGGATCCCTCTGGCTGCTGTGTTGATTATAAGCTATAGGAGACACAGGGTTGGGATTGGGGGACAACAGTGGAAGCAGACAGCCAGTTAAGAGTCTACCACTGCAATGCAGACAAGAGATGATAGTGATGTGGACCTAGATGGTGACAGCCAACAGGATTTCCTGTTTGGCCATATATGGAGCGTGAAAAGGAAAGTCAAGATGACCCAGGATTTTTTATTTGAGCAACTAGAAGAATGGATTTACTATAAATTGAGATGTGGAAGGCTGCTGGTGGAGCAGGTTTGGGGCTAACAGGAGCCCTGTTTTCTTCATTCTCTGTCAACCACCAACAAGACAGAGATTCCATTTCCAAAGTGTCTTCAATCTTACTGGCTCTCTCTATCACCCAACCCTAGGAAACTCATAGCCGCCGTCACGTCATCTCACCCGGACTCTTGAGATGGCTCTCTGCTTCCTATCCTGATCCTTTCTCATCCATTCTCAAATGCCCATGTTCCTTCGTAGGCTAGACAGTCTGCAGCCAGATTGACCACTTTACAGTATAATTGATCTTCCCTGCTTAATGCGCTTTAGTAGTTTCCTGCTGCATCAGACTCCATGGGTCTCAAGTGCCTGTGGATGTCCACTTCCTACCCCGCTCTCATCCTTTGCTTCTCCCCTCCTTGCTGCAGACACAATGCTTCCTTTAATTTCTCAAGCACACCATGCTTGTGGGCACCTCCGAGCTCCTGCTCATCTTGACCTTTCTGCCGATGATGCTCTTCCTCCCGTGCTGTCTGGGTGTGGCTGGCTGTCTCCCATCCTCTGGGTCTCTGCTTAATCACTGCCTCCTTAGAAAGGCCCTCTGAACCTACCCTAACAGAGGCACCCCCACTCCGTTATTCTCAATCACAGCATCTTTTATAGTACTTTCCACAATCAGTAGGGGTGTGTGTGTGTGTGTGTGTGTGTGTGTGTGTGTGTGTGTATAATTTTATTTGCTGTTATATTGGCTGCTCTACCACCAAACTGTAAGTCTACTGAGGGTGAGAAACATGTCTGTTTTGTTCACCACTATATCCCTCGTGTTTGGCACAAGAAATGGTTATAGATGCTCCACGGCAATGTGTTGGATAAGTGAATAAATGAATTCTTGAGTTATATTAAATGTAATTGAACATAAAGTTTAAACATAACAAACAAAATTACTCTCAGGATAACATCCATAATCCTTAAAATGCAAGGCTCTGGGACCCCCCTCCTCTTCTCTCACCCATTTCATGCCCCCACCACACTCGCCTATGTTCCATTCCATTGTGCAGGCTGTTCCCTCTGCCTGGAGCGCGCTTACCTCTCATTGCACAAAGCTTAACTCAGCTTCGACATCTCTTCCTCCGAAAGGGCCTCTCTGGACCCCTCTCTGGTGCACCCATAGATTATTTGCTGAACACCTACTGACGTTTTCACTACCTGCTTAACCTCCGCCCACCTTAGTCTGTAAGCAACTGTAAACTACAGGTAATGGGCCCTACGTCTCATTAGCAGTGTATCTCAAGCACAAGCACAGTAGCTGGCACAAAATAGATGCTCAAAACAAGACATTAGAAGAATGAACAAAAAAATGAATGAATTAATGCTAATAATATATTTCTAGAGAGAGGCCCTATAAGTAAATAAATGGGCTACTTTAGTGTGCAGACCTAACATTTGAATTTAACATAATAGTTTGTGTGTTGATAATTGAGGTATGTAAGCCCTTTAAAAATTAGTAGTATTCCTAGATTAAACAGTCTTATTTTACCTTTGGTATGATTGCATCATCACTCACTTTGATTTCAACACTCTTTAACTCAGCCCAGACCAAATTGCCACAAAAGTCACTGATGCCTTTCCTTTATGTAAGTATTCCCACAGGGAAAAGGAAACATTTAAGTTCAGAGAGATCAAGAAACTTGTCCAAAATCAGAGAGCCAGTTCACAGCTGATATTGAAACCCAAGTCAGAGTCCAGGCCAGAGCTTGTCTGATGAGACTAGTATTTTTCAAACCTTTTTTTAGCCCAACCTACAGTCAGAAATATATTTTACATTTCAACCCAGTACAAGCACACGTACACACACACACACACACACACACACACACACACACACACATGAAACATGTTTTATGAAATAGTATTTCCCATTATTATCAATGGTAAAATAAAAGCTTAGCAGAGTGAACATTGCATATTTTTTATTAATATTTATATAGAAAATAAATTCTAAAATAAACAGTACAGAAACAAAATTTTTAGACATGATTTTTATTTTGTGAATAGACGTGCTCGCCTGTGTGTGAAGTCATTCCAGTGGGATACCTGAGGACAAAGCAATACTACATCTGGTACACTGTTGAAAGTCGTTTCTTTCTCTTTTTAAATTCAAAGTTGAAAACCCTAAAAGTTCACCCAAATAGGTTGTTGCGATTGGTAATACAGCAATTCTACTTAGCACTAGAAATTTTTCATTAATCTTAAGTCAGATAATAAACATAATGTCTTTTAATCATTCAGTATATGAATTAAATGCATTTATTCTCTTCTTTGTTCACCAAGTTTAATTCAATTATTGATTCAGAGTTTTGAAAAGCAAATCGATATTTTATTCAAATGGTTTTTTTTTAAGCTTTAGATTTTTCTTTAAAAACTAATGATGGTGACTTTGAGAGAAAGTGAGATATAACAATATCTCTAATTTTATTTCATTCAAACTGACTTTATAATGTTCCCTTATACATGTTGCAATAACATTGGGAACATACAGCAGTGAGAATTATTACGTTTATAAGGAATATTAAAGACTTTGGAATAAACATCCTTTTGATGGAATGCTTGTCTCTCTGGGATTACCTGATCCTACATGGATGTATGCCTTTGGCTTTGACTAGGTTTTTTAAAACTCAGTAGAAATAAATGTTCACTTGTAGAAAACGCATAGTGATGCAAATAATTATTCCATATAGACATGTACCTAAATTTTGTTCAGTGAAGTTTCAGTTGAACAGCTGGAACAAGAGGATCCATTTCCCGAGTAGCTTTTTCATCACTGTGTCTGATGCTTTGGCGAGGATGGCTGGCAGGCTGGGCTTGGCTGGCAGGCTGGGCTCAGCTGGCACCTATTAATCAGAGAACCTACATGCAGTCTCATGTGTGGCTTGGGATTCTCAGAGCATGGCAGCTCTGTCTCAGGAGAAGGCATCTAGAGACCAAGTATTCCACAGGACCAAAGCAGAAGCTGCAAGGCTTGTTTTGACCTAGTCTTGGAATTCATGCTTCATCACTTCCACCACATTTTATGGGTGATAAGAGAGTCACGAAGGCAAGCCAAGACTCAAATGGAGGGTATTTCGACCCCATCTTTTTAGGGGAGGAATGGCAAATAACTACAGCCATTTTTTAAAACTGCCATGTCTTTTGGAATCCTTGAGTCTGTTTGACATGTTAAAATATATCACAGTTTTCTCCCAGTGGTTAAGAACACTCAAAAATAATCTAAATATGCACTTTCACTTATCCAAATACCATGTCCAAAAATATTTGCAAAATGAGAGTTTTTCAGTTCAAGAAAATCGAAATCTTATTCCTGAGTTTATGCATCATGCTTAGCTTAGTATTTTACCTTATGGCAACCAGGAATTCCACCATGTATAGTCAGCGGATGTGGTCAGCTCCAATATTTGAACAAAATATTTCTAAAAGTTTTGCTCACTGACATTTCATTTGATTTCAATGAACCCATGAGGTGCAAGTAAAATTTCTTTAGCTGCCCAAGCTTCATGATGAATAAACCATGGTTGTTAGTCATTTTGAACAATGTTTAATAACTGCCATATTTTCTGGTCATATTTGATGTCCAAGCTTAGAATCCCTTTACAATTTTTCCAATTTTAATAATATAGAATCAACAATATGCTTTTCCAACTTGGAGATTATATCTAATCCAGTTGTGAGTAAAATTAAATTTAAACACAAAACGTCTTCTGTAAAAATTGTATCACTCATATCTGATCTATCAGGTGTTGACAACTTACAACATCAGTGCTTTTATCAAATTGAATCACAAAATCTATATCAGACTATATTTGTTTTAAAACACTGCTTCTCAAATAAGTCATGGGGATATAATGTACAGCATAGGGAAAACAGTCAATATTATCATAATAACTTTGTATGGTGGCAGATGGTTACCAGACTTATTGTGGTGATCACATCATAAGGAATATAAATGTCAAATCACCATGTTGTGTACCTGAAACTAATATAATATTGTATGTCAATCATACTTTAATTTATAAAATTGCTTTTCTGTGTTCTGCAGTGTACAGATTTGATGAGATATGAGGGTATACTACAAGGTATAATTTTAAATTTTTCAGCTGATTCATCATTTTATTATCGAAATCATCTGTGCCATTCCATACACCCTGGAAGGATAATTTTTAGCAGCCTTGTGATCCATTTCTTGTTTTACATCTAATATACTACTAAACAGATTATTAAGTTTTTTTATTAATCGTAGATGACAAGTTAGAAATTGTTGATACATTTATGTATTTTTCTTTGGAAATATGTGAGGGACATATTATTGACAGGATATCATGTTGTTTCCCCAGGTTTGTTTTTAATTTTGAAGATTTTAGATTTTCATTTGTAAAAGTTTCATTATAAATTATATGTCATCTGTCATTTTCTTAAAGCTTTGCATATCTAATAAATCACATTTAAATAATTTTCATTATAAGGTCCTGCAGCTACTTTTCCTTTTTATAATGCAGCCCAAATAAAATCAAAGGTTTTATTAATCAGTGTCTCTCTCAATACTGTCATTTCTACACTTCCAGATCCAGCAGTTGAACTTGAACATGCCTCTATCTTTTCCACATTGTCTGCTTTCTTGTAATAATGATAAAACAATGCAATATAAGAGCAATGCATACTAGTTCAATTAAAATGTTACAGTAGTCACAAACTGGAAAAAAATATCAGATAACTTCCTCCCTGAAAAATATCCTGAACATTCATAAATGACACCCAGTTGAGTCTTGACAATTTACTGATCTAGATAAAACACTGAGGTTCTTCACAACTAACTGCACATTATATTAATATACAATTCAACTGTATAACATCCTGTATAACATTGATCAAATTAACCATCATACACCAGAAAATTGAATGAAGTACCCATGGCCACCTACATAATTTGCAGGGCCCAGTTCAAATGAAAATGTGGCACCTTGCCTGGAACTGGGTAAGTCAATCCTTTCCAAAGGCCCACGGCCCACCCATGGTGGACAGGTGACCCCAGGTGAAGTGTGGCAGCAGTCACGGGATAAGGGCAGAAATGGGGAAGCCAGGTGACCCAGAGCACCAAGGGGTGTCATGGAATAAGCAGCTGAAAAGCTATCCCAGGGCGGCAGGGCGGCCATGCGAGGCAGGGTTGCATGTGAGCCAGGGCTCCAAGCCCCCACCCAGCACAGGCTCCGCTGGCCCATCTGCCTTCACTTGCAAAACACAAATTCAAAGATAAAATTATTAAGAATTTCGAGATGATGACCACAGCACATTAAACTCCAAGCATGGGACCCTTCTGAATGGGGGGCTCTGAACAACTGCACTGGTTGCACCCTCACGAAGCCAGCCTTATCGATGCCAGTGAACAAAAGAGCAAACGATCCGTTCCTGGCCAACACATCCATCTCACAGGGCTAGTCCTCGCATGGCCAGTCAGGACAGCTGCAGGATTTTTTGCAGGATGAAGAATATCTGATGCATTCTCATAATCTTTTTTTTTTTTTTTATCTCTTCATGACCCATGTACCTTGTCTAAGGGCTTCTCTCTTTCAGGGCCTGTCCTCCTGAGGTGGGAAGTGTAAGGAAAGGTAGCCTGGTATGGCAGCAACAACATGACCAGGAGCCAGACAACCCTGGCCGCCTCCTCTACCAGTCCACACCTTGGGTACATCCCTTCATCTCTGGGCCTCCTCTGCTTCCTTACTATTTAATTCCTCATGTTATAATGTTGGCTTCCTTATTGTTAATTATTAATGAAAGGGTTAAACTAGGTGACCTTTCACATATCCTCCAGTTTTGTTTCTGGGAGAAGAGGACAACACAAATAGGTGTTTGGAAAAAAGCATTTGACCTCTTAACTGTTTTATCTCCATTTTCAATGGACTTGTGGTAATCAATAAACTCTGATTCATCAAAGCCATATCTGAACTGTTTGGAGTGATGTTAAAAGCCAAAGGAAATGAGGCATGAGTGATGTGACGCGTAGGCAAAGGAGGCCCTCATCTCCTTAACGCCTAGCAGCAGATGGGTTAATTCTATAACCCTAGATTTTTAAATAACAATAATTAGCACCTGAGACAAGTTCTTTTATCTGAGGTGCTCAAAGGGCTTTGTGGTCATTAACTCATTAATTCACCTGCCTCAAGCTGTCAGGAGGCACCTCCTTGGAAGACAAGCTTGCCAGCACATCACAGCAGTGGGGAATGACCACGACTAACTAGCTGGAAAGGGGTGGGAGGGGGGACGAGGCCACCAAAATAATTCTCTTGTAAGAATTAAATGGAAAATCCTCTGTTGTTCTACTGACAGCAATTTAGCCGCTCACTAGACTTTTTGAATGAAATCTCATGAATGTCACATTTCATCACCTAGAAAATCCTTTTATTCTTTAATGTAAACCTTAGATTGCTTTCACAGCTTCCGTCTGACCACAGATATGCCTGAAGCAAGTAAAGGGGAGAACGCTGCTCCCTAGAATGTTTTTCTCTCAAAGGAAAAAAACAAATGGATTTTTGAAGTTAAGGCATCTCTAAAGATAGAACCCTACTTCAGCATGATTTTGCCTGGGGTTTCTTAAGGTCCTAACTTATTTGCAGGTGATTTCCATTAAAAAGCATCTGCTGGAAAACCACACTGCTGAAAAACACCTACACAGGGCCTGGAATTCTAGAATTAGAATCTTTCAATTAAACAATCTGTCCACCAACTAGGAGGTGCTCCACTCAGGGCCAGGTGCTATGGGGGCACAAAATGTGGAACCTGACCCCCAAGCAGCTATAAATCTAATCGAGGGAATGCGACTAATACAAATAAATTAATAAATTTATTTATTATTTTTAAATTCATTTATTTCACTTATTAACTAATTAATTAGTGCAAATAAAATAGGCAGAAAATATGGTTTTCATAATCTTGCACAGCACAGACCCTACGTGTTTTTGAGTTCACAGTGGGAGTTGATGAATGTGAGGGCTCAAGTGATCAGGGAGGCAGGAAAACTTATAGAGGAGATAAGATGAGCTAGATCTTAGAGGTAGGGGAAGTATTGGGGCAGGAAACAGGATCAGTGGGAATAAAGCACAAAGGATAAACAGGAATAAAGCAAAGGCAATTGAGGTCAGGGACAACATCTAAGAGAAGGTGAGCAGATGGGAGCTTGTTGCTTTGCGAGGCAGTGGGAAAACCAACCCAGATAAATCACAGGGCCAGGAGACCTGAAAGAAATATGGGTGGACGAGAAAGGTAGGGCCAGACCAAAAGTGTCTTGAAACCAAACTAATAGGTACTGATTTGGAGTCTTCAGAAATCCTGTCGAAATGCAATATCCAGGTCACAGGGACGTAAAGTACAGCACAGGGAATATAGTCAATAAGATGGTAATAACTATGTACAGTGCCAGGTGGGCACTAGACTAGTCAGGGGGACCAGGGGATCACTTCATAAACTATATAGATGTCCACCATGCTGTATACCTGAAACTAATATAAAACGATATTGAATGTCAACTGTAATTTAAAAATTAAATTAAAAAAATAATAAATGCAGAATCCAGGAAAAGAGCCAAGACGGCGGTGGTAGAGAGGTGGCGAGAGGGCCCACAGTCAGTATAGGCAGAACACGGTACTACGTGCTCGATTATATGTCAACACAGGAGAAAAGGAATATAGCACAGCACTATCAGCTGGTAACTTTCAATTTTGAGTTCTATCTTGGGCTCTGGGAATGCCTCAATGGAATGAGACCCAGAACAAGTTCATTCTGATGGGGATGAGGAGAGGAAGTATAGAGGAAAATTATACCAAAGCCCGCACTTGATGGACACCCAAGACCTGAGGAAGGACATCCAAGGGAGAAGAAAAGAGAATAGTAGAGTAGAGAAGACGAACTTCCCCTAATTCACAATTTTGCCAACCACTGGCCCTTTTAATGCACATACCCTTCTTTTCTGGCCCAGTAAAACTCTTATTCCTTTGTTGAATGGATGCTCCTTTGGATCTCATGATTAAAATCAAGATGTGAAGAAGACTCTAGAGATGGCTTTTTAGAGGGTAGGTCAGAAAAATGAAGTGTCTTCATGTAAGGCTAGCTGAGGACCTCCCATAGCTTCCGGAACTCATTGGAGTATATGGGGAGGAAGGTGTCTTTCCTAAATTCACACCCCCTCAAGGACCTCCCTAAGGTTACGGTGCCTCTAGTTATCAGTAGAATGGAAAATAATTGTTCTCACCAAAGAAACCTCTGTAGAAAAGCTGCTGTGAAACTGGAATAGGTGTGTCTTTCTGACCTTCCGGTTCTTTTTATAGGCACTGCAGGAATCTGAGTGAGGGCCTCCAGTCCTTCCGCCCATTTGGGGAGAGAATAAAGAAGCTGAGGTTGTCTCCTTCTTACTCATTGGCAGTTACAACCTTGCAGCCACCACAGCCTCAGCTTCCAGCGTGGACACAGAGAAGGTAAGTCAGAATGAAGGGGCCATGCCCTCAGCTATAAAACTGGGTCACTCCATCCATCCAGCTTGGGAATAACTGAAGAGGAGTAGAGCTAGGAATATTCAATCGCAAGGTACTTTTTTCCAAATGAATATGTGGAATTGTTTTCCTAGGCAACCTGTGTTAAGACATAGATTTTGGTGCTAAACTGTCCAAAAAATTATTTAGTGTTGGTGGCTTAGTGGTGAGCATAGCTGCCTTCCAAAAAATTATTTAAAGGCGGGGACCATGTTGTATACTTCTTTGGTGAACAAATACTAGGTATTTAATAATAACATTATTGACTTGAATTAAAAGAAGGAACGGTCATTAGAATGACTAGGAAAAATCACCTGCCTGTCTCCTTCAAGCAATACATCAGTGTCTTGAATGATCTAATGATCCTTTGATGTTGCCAGCCTTTGTTATGAAGCCTAGCATAACTAGAATCCCATCAGTCATGCAAACCTTGTCTCACATGTCATTTTACGAAAAATAGTCTGCATTAGGCTTCAAAAAGCCTTGGTGGAAACTGTGATATGAAAATGGATCAATTATCTGGAGCCCCCAAGTGAAGACTGATCTGCTTTTCCCAGCAGGATGGAGCTGGGATAGTTTTGAGGGTGTGATAGTTTTGAGTTATCTTATTCAGTATGTCAAGTTGTCTTCATTTGGGACTCAGAGGCAGTGTAGTGCCCTGCGCATACCCAATAGGCATTTGTATGGTAGATGTAAAGTCGTAAGTTTGTCTCATGTTTTTCTGCAGGGGAACAGCAGTCCATTCTCGTGAGGTCCACGTACAGTCACCATGTATGAGGACTGTGTCAAGACCACTGAGGACTATTATTTCCTCTGTGACACAGAGGGGCCATGGGGCATTGTTCTGGAGTGCCTGGCAATAATCGGCATAGTGGTTACAATTATTCTGCTCTTGGCATTTCTCTGCCTCATGCGAAAGGTTCAAGACTGTGGCCAGTGGAATGCCCTCCCTACACAGCTCCTCTTCCTCCTGGGTGTGCTGGGGCTCTTTAGCCTTGCTTTTGCCTTCATTTTCCAGTTCAATCAGCAAACTGCCCCTGTGCGCTACTTTTTCTTTGGGGTTCTCTTTGCTCTCTGTTTCTCATGCCTTTTGGCTCATGCCTCCCACCTGGTGAAGCTGGTCCGGGGTAGAGTCACCTTCTCTTGGACAACAATTCTGTTCATTGCTATTGGGCTCAGCCTGTTGCAGACGATCATTGCCATTGAGTATGTGACTCTCATAATGACCAGAGGTATGATGTTCGTGCACATGACACCCTGTCAGCTCAATGTGGACTTTGTCGTACTCCTGGTCTACGTCCTTTTGCTGATGGCCCTCACATTCTTCGTCTCCATAGCCACCTTTTGTGGCCCATGTGAGAACTGGAAGCCACATGGGCGGCTCATCTTCCTCACTGTGCTCATCTCCATCATTATCTGGGTGGTGTGGATCTCCATGCTCATGAGAGGCAACCCACAGCTCCTGCGGCAGCCCCAGTGGGATGATCCTGTCATTTGCATTGCCCTGGTCACCAACGCATGGGTTTTCCTGCTGCTATACATCATCCCTGAGCTCTGCATTCTCTACAGATCGTGTAAACAGGATTGCCCTTCACAAGGCAACGCCTGCTCAGTCCCAGCCTACCAATGCAGCTTCAGAGTGGAGACCCAGGAACTCTCAAGAGGTACATTCCCGTGGGGGGGTTGGATTCAGGGAGCAGGGAGGCTCTCCTGTGGGGGAAACAGGAGAGAAGTAGGGTAACAGGATGAACCCAAGAGGGAACAAAAAGGGAATAGTCAGAATTTAGTGGATGACTAAGTAGTTCACACATGGAGATGAAGACACCCAGAATCAAGGTTAAACTTTTATGAAAAATTAGCTCTTCCAAAATACAGAGACTGATAGAGCAAGAGCAAGACAGAAATGAATCAAAGGCCTTAAGTAAAGAGGGTGTGGCACTGAGAGCTCATGCTGGGTAAAGAAAGGCGCCCACTATAAAATGAGTTAACCAGCCCCAAATTAGGCTTGGACCATGCAATTGCATGACATATAATGCTAAGTCCAGATGGTTTGGCTGTCAACTACAAAAGTCAATCCTGGCAACAGTGATTGACATTTTAAATTTTAAGTCTCAGCGTTAATTTGCACAAACATCATAATAAACTGATTTGTAGGACTCATCACCTCATTAAAGTCACAAAGCCCAATAACTTCTAGATTTCTGCTTTTCAAACTATTCACTGCTTACAACCCTTCAAGGTCTACAAAAAGCAACAGGAACAGCCATTAAATCAGAGCCCTGAGTAAAGGCACAGATGTATAATCATTAATAGAAATAAAGCAACTTGCTTATGTGACATTTTCATAATAATTTCTAGGTCATGCTGTTATCCTTATGTAAGACCAAGCCACCTGACTACACTTTGTGAAAGAATACAATATGTTATCCATTTCAGTAAAGAGACTTTGGCCCCAACAACCTGGAGAAAATAGTGGCTAATTTCAGCCATCTGGAAATATGTCAAAACTAATGACACATTCCTTTCTGAAACATCTGGCCTATTCTTCATAACTAAATATCATAGTTGTACATCAATTTTTATGTCTTAATAGGCATCTGATTTCTCACATTATTTCTAATGTGCAAAGATGATGCTATTTTATATATTATAGAGCATGCACAATGTTTACTTGGCTCAAAAAAATTAATAGAAGCTTTCCTTTCAAATGAATACACTTTTTTGAGTTGTAATCTATGGCTAATTACACATTCAAATTAAATCCTGTTCAGATAGATGCATTCATTAATTCTTTTCAGTTCAGTTAACAGAGAGTCGGAAATTGATACCATATATCCTTCCTATAACAGTTTTTCTTTGCTTGCTGATGATGTGTGATCAGATCACTGAGGTTTGTGGCAGAATTGCAGAGTCAATCTTTCCTGAAACTACTTCTCATATTTCTGACCAAAAAATAGGATAAAACTTCCCATGTTTGCTTTATTGTTCTCTGTTTCCAGGAAACAAAAGTCAGAGAGAGAGAAGAGAAAGTTCTTAGAGTTTCATAATAACTCAAAGCACACTGGGATTCATAATGATCAATATTCCATACCCCAAAAATATTAGGCAAGTGTTTAAACTGTTCTAAGGAGTGGCTTAGAAGGGCAAGTGTTCACAAAAGCACCATGTTTCCTGGTACTATCCTTATTACTCGAGCATGGTTAGAAAATCCATTTATGAGCAAGAAATAGCCTGTCGGTGATAGTCATTGTCCATGTAGTGTGATATTGGGGGGGAGGGGGGAATCAGTACTATAGTAAAGAATACATAGGTTGCGCTCCAAAATTGGGCAGAATAACCAGAAAGTTAAGCTTAGAGAATGGAATCAGAATTTAAGTCACTCGGAAAGAGTACAAATATCAAAAATTGGAAGAATGACTAGAACAATAAAAAGTATAGGCTTACACCTCGCTGGGAAAAACATACAAAGAGACACAAAATAGGTAAGAGCCAGACAAGTACACTATAATAATAATTACTTGAAAAATCATAAACGTGTTGTCGTTTATGAGCTGTCAGTGAGAAAGCAGCTTACCACTGTCTGTGTTTTTGTTTGCTCAAGAAACAATCACCGTACTATATAAACAGACATGTGGTCAGCAGGAATAATCAGGCCATTGTGCTCAGCAGCAGCCAGTCTCTAGCAAGAATACCCTTTCCGGTTCCAGGGTCCACTAATGAAAAGTGTGGGGAACTTGGAGAGGTTTCGGTGGGAAACCACCAAGATGATGAAAAGAGTTATAACGTCAGACCTATGTAGAAAGGTGAAGACAATAAAACTGAGATGGTAGTTCGAAATGTGCTTTTTTCATAGACTATTTAAATTCTCTCTCTCTAAATTCTGTACTACAACATGACATTTTGTATGAGTCCATGAGGCATGCACTTGTCATGCGATTCTTCTGATTAATACTGTTTGTAGCTATGACTCCAGTCACATAATTATTTGATTTATCACTGGGTTGTGGGACCAGAATTATTACACTGAAAGAGGAGTAAAACAAGAGGACTAGCAGAGAATTTCGCAAATATAAAGACCTCTGTCCAAGAAGCTGTTGTTCTGTTATTTTCTGTTCTCCAACTGAAGACAATGGGGAGAAATGAACTCAAACCAAAGCATGAGGAATTTAGATTAAATATGAACATAAGAGTTAATAAATACTAAAACAGCTCAGCAAAGAAGATTAAGGACTCTATTTCCCTGGAAGTCTTTCAAAAGGAGATTAGACTTTATCTCTCTGAAGTGGCTTATGGACTTAATTCCAAGATACAAAAAACACCCAGGTGGAAAATGAAAATGCAATCAGGCATGTTACTACAGGACAGCAAACAATTGGGTATAAATATTCTTTGCCCTGTGTTATAAATGTGTTCCTAAAAAGCTGTGTATTGATTGACCTTTAAAAATTAGTTGCTCTTTTAACTGAGAATTTTAAATGTGATATAATTTGCAGAGATCTTAAACATAGTAGACTATCAGCCCTGAATCTTCTTTTTTTATGACAGGAAATCTCCTGTTCTAATTATTGCCTACTTTATCTGTTTTAGACTAATTAGAATATTGTTATATCAAGTTTGCCAAAAGCAACACCCATGTATATTTGAAAGTATCACATTATTGTGGGCATTTTTCTGTCTAGTGTTTGAATGTGTACAGACAAACCTAGTATGATTCTACTTGAAGGTATTAAGACTAAAATAATGAGTCTATGTAATGTAAAAATGGGTCAATGACTACAAAATAATATGAATCAAGAGAAAAATGTTTCTGCAAACATAAGCCCTTTGGGTTGTTTTCCTTATAGCAAATACCAGCTTTTGCTGATCATATCCCTTTTTGACAATTCTCAATACTTTTTTTCTCCAAGGCACCCACCCACCTTACTACAAGAAACCAAATTTGAATGGTCCCAGGGGGGATGTGGTTTTTATTTGTTCTTTCATGGAAACAAATTGCAAAATCACTCTGTTGTCACCCTCCAGAGATACAGGTCACACAGAGAGAACTGTATAAAGTAGAAAAGAAGACAGTGAGTCTGGTCAGAGCTTGTTTGGTCTGAGGACAGATTAGGCAAGAATAATGACATTCATAAAGATTTAGGGAGCATGAAATAATTGAGTCTGAGAAAGAGTACAGAATCTGGCCTCACATACCCTGACTTTGGGGCTCAGCTCTGCTTCTTACCAATTTTGAGAGCAAATGAAGCTCCTTAGCCTCTAGAAGATCAGGCTCCTGGTTTTAAATGATGGTTATATTGTCCCTGCCTCCTCCCCGTAAAAATGTAAGTTCTTACTCAATTCAGATTTCATACCATGAAATCTCTCTCATACAGAGAGAAAAACACTCACTCAGCCTTTCATGAACAATAACGAAAGCTGGAAAATTAGGCTTCTCTAATTTATGATCTGGTCTAATGAGAATGTTGGATGAACGTTGGTTACCAAGGGGCTAAATATGAAGGAGTCTGGTCACGCCACAAGGAACAAAGTTAAACCAAAAAATTCATTTCATTCTGCTGTGAAGGAAAGAAGAACATTTCATATTTCACAGGATCCAACCCCACTAAAAAATGCCCAAAGGAGGAAGATGTCAAAGTTTAGATTATAACTATACCATCAGCAGCAGCACCACAGATGATAATAAACAAAGGATAACACTATGGTGTTTTCTATATATATCATGCCTTATCCCAAGGGCCTTATATATATATTAATTGATTTAACCTTGAAAATGATGCCATGAAACAGATTTACTGTTAGGGTCATCATGATCCTTCTTTTATTCACACCAGGAAGCAAAGACAACAAAAGCTTAAGGAACTGGTCACACAGCTAACCAGTGTGACAGCAGAGCTATCCTGCTCCAATGCTAGAGCCACTAAGTGTGAACACTAGTGACACAGCTATATCTGTGACCATCAAACAATACATATGTATCGAGCAAGGGCCTTAGAGACAAACACAGCTCCTGTCTTCATATTGCTTAGTCCTGTTGAGGAGACAGACATTAAACAAATAGCCACATGTGTCATATTCTATGACAGCATAAAATTGCCTTTAGGGATTTTTATATTATGTCAAATCAAAATTTGTAGATTATCCAGACTAAAGGGACTTCAGAGAGCATATAGTTAAGGCCTTCTATGCTGTTGAAGACGGCGAGGTGCCCATGGTCATGCAGGATTCTGAGAAAGCCAAGGCTCTAACCAGTCGAGGATGACTCTTCAGCCTCTTCCATTACTAAACAGAGATGTGCTTCTCCTGACCACACAAATGCTATCCATATACAACCTTCCTCATAAGCTTTAAAAACACTCTTTTTTCAATCATAGATTTTTTTTAAATTTTTTTTTTTTTTAGAACAACCTCAGTGGAGAATTCCTTTTTAAAGGCTCAAGAGCCTCTTTGCAAGCCATTGAGTCTTTTCATAGTCCTCGTGTGCTGTCTTCAGGTGAATCTCTGGCACTAACCCATCCCTTCCCACCTTTGGCTTTCAGCCCGAGACAGTGATGGAGCTGAGGAGGATGTAGCATTAACTTCATATTCAGCTGCAGGTAAATGTGCTCATCTGCATTCACCAAGGAGGGCCATAGCAGGCACCCTTGCCTTAGGACAGCACTCAGGCTTCATCTCCAATGGCTTTTACTGACCCAAGAGAGGAGAGATCGGGCAGGGTGATCGGGACAGGCATGTGGAGCTGAGCCATCCAGATTAAACCATACCAGGGCAGTGCAATAAAGGCAAGTCATGCCTTTTGTCTCTGCCTGAGCCCCTCCCAATCCCATTGTCACTGCCATCAACAATATATTCTGATGCAGGGGAATGTCCCTGGAAAGAAAAAATAGCTTGAAGGGTTTGTTTGAGGGTGAAGAGAAGCAAGCTCACTACTTTTTGCCTTGGGCACAACAGGGGATTGTAAATATGTATGAGTGTTGGATCTGTTTTTCCTATCAGTTGTCTAAATGTATCCCCTGAGCCACACTGGATATCTCTCTGAGTCACTGTCTAGCTCCAGCTGCCCAGGCTGCCCCAAGAGTTGGACTAGGTCTGTCACCATCATCTGGATGCCCAGACGAGTGTACCAATTTTAATCCTTTCGGGCAAAAACAGAGGGAGCTGTGCTGAGCAGAATTGGAGGCAACTTGGCATTTGTGCCATGATGGCTTGAAGGCACACAAATCTGAACAGCCAAAAATACCACAATTGGGACACAATTTTTGTATTATGGGGATCAGAAGTAACTAAAATCCAAGAGTGAAAGTCATGCTCAGATGGTTCTTTCAATGAACTGTACTAGGTAACTCTAACTAGGCTAATCCCTCAGGTCTGTTATCTGAGATTTTGCCTTTTCCTGGAATGACACACAAACCAGGACATAGCTATAATCATTTGCTGTAATTAACTCTCTGGAGGGCATTTACACAATAGGAAAATCTTTATTATCCCTTCCAAGAATTTCTTGGATTACTTTCAACTTCCAGTGATCAGCTATTCAAGAATCTTGCAAAAAGATTCATATTACTGGCTAAGGGGGAAGATGGCAAAGAAGATCCGATATGGGTTGGCTCAATTTTTTTCTTTTTTTAATTAGCAAAGGATTAAATGATGGTGAAAAGATAATATGTCAAACAGTTCTGGAGCATATCATCCCCTGTGTTGGCTCAGAAAGTTCATGATGGCATTTCTTCCTTTCCAGACTGTTAATCCTGCACAAGAGTATTTCCACCCATGGGCCCCCAGCAAGACACAGAATTACAAAGTCCACAGGAAACACGAGAAATGAAAACCCAAAAGACCACCCTAATTTAGCCCTGCCAACAAAATATCAGCTCATCCTTTTTTCTCTGCTTCCTGGTTCTTTCCATCCATCTGGACCCTTCATGAGAAGACTGCGCTTTCAAGCACAATTACAATCTCGCTGGCCATCTTACTTTGGCTGTGTGTCTCTTTCTTCATTCATGTAATTCAAAGGTCTCCTTCCTTAGGAATGCTAGATCAAATTGACCCCTCTTACCCATGGGACTTTGGTCTGAAGAAATTAGGGCCATGCTAATATGACAAAGTCTAGAGGTCAGTAGCAACTCACTATTGATTTACTCTTCTGGCCTTTTTTTATAAAGAGCCCTAAATATGAGTGACCCAGCATTTGCAATAAAAGTTATAGCAGAACCCTCAGGATCCCCAAACTGGGCATTTTAAATAACACGAACATTTCAAGGACTTGCAAACTGACAGGCTTTCTCCCATGATGTTTGCACCCCATGACAGCCAGTATGACTACAGATGTGGCTGAGGTCAGCGACCTGCTTTGATGAACCCATAACAGCAAAGGAAGAGCCGCCCCAATTGATGCTCATAAAGGATTTTAGGTGGTGCACATAAAAAGCAGAGTCTGTCTGTCTTGATGTTTCTAATGAACTGATGCCTCTGCACTAACTACTTTGCCTCCATTCCTCATGCAGCCCTGCATCCTTCCCCATGGATTCTTATGTTCTGAATACTCATTCATTATATGTAAGAGGTACAACAGGACCAGGGTCACAGGTGTGCTGCCAGAAGGGGTCTTATGGTCTAATTCAGCCCTCCCCTTTGCAGATGAGAAAACAGAACCTTGGTGAAGTGGAATGACCTGCCCAAAGTCACACAGTAGTTAGTGGTGGGCCAGGTCTTCCAACTCGTAGACCACTCCTATTTCCACTCCAGGGGGCTTCTCCATGCCTGTATTTCTGTGTTAACGAGTAAGGCATGCACCCCGAGAAACAAATATATTTCCGATCAATGAATGTTGAGCTCCTGCTATGTGAAAGCACTTTGAAAAATAGCTAAGACTCCCTACATGACAAAAAGCCTTTTTAATGACCAATGTACAGCATAGATTGTTCAATATCAGTGAGTATCTCCTGAGCACCCGGAAGGTACCAGGAGCTGTTCTCAACCCTAGGCAGACAAGGCAGACAACGCTGCTTCGGTGAAGCCTAATTTGGGGGGGGGGGGTGTCGAATAACACAATGCAGAGAATTTCATGAACACAACTGCTTCCTTTTACAGACAAGGGAAAGGACTTGCCTGGGATAACACTGTTTGTTAGTGACAGAACCAACTAGAATCCAGGTTCCCAGTTGCTGTTCAAGTGTTCACCCTCTATACAATGTTCCATTTTCATATATTTTTCTGCTACATTCAAATTGGCTGCTCCTTTTTGAAATCTGTGCCCTGAGCAATGTTCTCAACACAAACCAGTACCAAGGTAAATGACCAGAGTTTTATCTTCTGCCCTTCTTGGTAATAAAAAATTGAGAGATGTTTAAACATGAAAACTGACCTATCGATTAGGTGGCATACTACTTAACAAACTATATAAAGAACCTAATTTGAAAGGGAGTAGCAAGCCATGCAACCTCACTTTTGCTCTGGAAGAAAACTATCATCACTGATCCTCCTAGATTTTAATCCCAAAAATGATGACAGTGACACTGTCAACATAATTTTGTTTTGTTGTTTTGTGTTTTGTTTTGTTTTGCAGGCAGGAGATGTTTCTGTTGAGTGGGGTGACAAATTTTAATAAATCCTTTGAGGCCATATACAATGGCTAATATTGGGTCATCAGGAAAGTCATGATGTATTTTTCTATGTTTTTCAATGCAAAAATGCTTCATGACTTTCCCAACGACCCAATATCATTTCCCAAAATGTTTTTCCTAAATTACTGAAGGTGAAATTAAACTTCTTCGTACCAAATTGCCTCTGAAGTGTATAGCACAATTTTACCAAATTTTGAACTATGTATTAGCTAGATTTGGGGGGTTGTAAGGTTACAAGTGTTTCATTCAGGCTGTTTCAAGAATGAGGTTATATTATAAGGTTACACACAGCAGCAAGGAGACAAAACTCTCTCTGGGAACCCAGTACAGCCACTTATCTGGCTTCATGGAGATGGAATACTGTCAGGCATTGGGAGGAGCTTATGGTCCCCTGCTCTGGCCCCACAGTCCCCCTTAGTCACTTTGACACTTTCTTCATTGTCTCAATTTCCTTTCGTGGTATTTTCTCGTATCCATCCACTACCAGCTAACTGATTCTCTTTCCATATGTAATAAGTCAGATTTCTGAGAGGGGGTCTGATTGGCTCAGCTAATCTCCACTGTCTGTGATTGGGAGCTCTTTTGCATCAGCCCTCCTCTTAATTTACAATCAGCTTGTGGATTGACTACCTTTGAGTCCAGTAGCAATCATTGGTCCATTCAGCTGTGCCTGGCTTAGTCATGTGGTACAGACTTGGTCACATATGTCTGCTGCCTTAGTGAGAATCTATGGGCAGATAATTATCCCCCAGGCAGCAGAGGAAGGCATAGCATGTACCATAAGTGACCAGCTCAGGAGAAATTAATCTAGGAATATGTAATTTTATAAAATTATAGAATATTTTAATGAAAATACAATTTTTCTTTTGAGTTTATGGAACAATTCACATAAATGTAAAAACCCCAGTAGTCTTCTAAGTTGAGATCCATGAGAAACCGCTTTAAATAATAGATAAAACTATTTATGATTAGTATATTGTACTCAGTTACTCAATTCAGCAAGTAGTATTTGAAGATCTAAACTCATTAACTTGTATGTGATGGGCTACCAAATTTGAATGGTACTTATCCTCTTAAGTATTTCAGATAGCCCTCTTCTGATTTTATTTATCTGATTTTATTTATTTATCCCAAAAAAGGGAATGAAAAACATTATAAAATGCCTCCTGTGCTCGCTTCGGCAGCACATATACTAAAATTGGAACGATACAGAGATTAGAATGGCCCCTGCACAAGGATGATACACAAATTCGTAAAGTGTTCCATATGTTTAAAAATTAAAAATAAAATAAAATGCCTCCTGGTATAACATGGATGGTTAGCTCAGTTAAAGCATGGTTCTAATAAAATTCCTACTCAGGTAGAGTTAATATATACTTCACCTGGATGATTTTTTCCAGTTTCAAAGAATATCAAAGATTTGTTTCCCTCCACATTAAATTTCATAACCTCCTCATAAGCCTAAAGGGCTTCTACTTATCATGCTTATTTCAACCTGTAGTCTGGTCAGGTTAAATGTTCCTCATTCTCTCTACCCATTATTACTTCTTCTTTCTTCTTTTAAACAAATGGTCCCTTTTCCTAGGATTATATCTACTTTATATTGGCCAGATTCATGCCTTTTTTATCCTTCTTTTCCTCCTTTCACAATTAATTCCAAATCTACCTTTTCCCAGAAAGTTTATCTGATGAAGTGGACCCAGGATTGTCACACACCAAGACCAACTTAACTTTATGGCAAAATGAAGTCCTCTTTTTTTTTCTTCAATCTTAGATGGTAAACAAGATACTTCTATAGCATCTTTCTTGGAATAAGCCTAACCATCTATTTTTAAACCACACAATTAATAAGAAATAAACTAGAAAATCTATTTTGTTTTCTTCGTACAAAAGACTCTGTATTTTGCACTGGAAGGAGGTGCTTCTCAATTAACATTAAATGGGAGTGATCTTGAAAACCTTGACTTTTGAGAAGTAATGCTTGTCCTCTGAGTAAAGAAAGGCTTTCTTTTTTTTTTTTAAGATTTTTTTTTTACTGGGGAATTGGGGGATGGGAACAGCACTGGGGAATTGGGGGAAGGGGAACAGACAAGTTGCTGTCCCCTTGTTCTTCAGTCCAGCTGTGGAGGACATCACCCCACTGGCCCAAGTTGGCACCATCATTGCGCTCTTCCCGGGCGAGGCAGATCAGTTGCCAGCCCCTGGACGGCTGCTCACAGCGGCTGCTGGCCGCTCACACTGGCTGCCAGCCGCTCACACTGGCTGCCAGCCACACACGGTAGCCCATGGCAACCCACTGCAGCAGGGGCTGCAGCCTACGCTGTCGTCGGAGACCCACGGCAGCCCAGCTCCAGGTTGAGCTGCTGCCCAGCATCTCAGCTGTAGAGGGCAGCGTCACTGGCCCTCATATGTGGGATCTGAACCGGGGCCCTCTGGCATCCCAAGCCAGCTCTTAACCAACACGCCACTCGGCCGGCCCAAGAAAGGCTTTTCTTGCAATGGTTAAAAATGTCTTAATGGCTTAGGCCAATTTTAAGCTGCTAGTCTCCTGTGAGAGATCATGTTTGCTGTTCTTCAAAGACAGATTAGTTACAATTAAGCTTGCATTTTAACATATAGCAGAACTTATTTATTCAAAGGACTTCAAAGTGGTTACCCAAGGAGGCACAAAAATGCACCATTGCTTAAAACATTATTAGAATGCTTTTCCTGGACTGCCTACCAGAATATCTCGAGAAAAATTAAAAAAATTTAAAAAAGAATGTCGAGAAAATCAGTGGGACTGAATTACTATGGTGGTCAAACTGTCAGATTGAAAAAGTGAGTTCAATGATGAATTTCTAACGTTGATTTTATCCATCACTCAAAGAACTACCAAGCACACTTTGCAAATGTCATTGGATATCTTTCTTGATTTTTCTAAAGATAGTGGAACTATTAGAACTTGAACCATATCTAGTCTGTGATTAAATCAAGTCTGGGTTTAGTAAAGATGTGCCGGACAGCCAAAGGGTTGAATCCTCCAGCAGACTTTTTTCTTTTAACATGAAAATTAAGAGGATTTTCTTGACTTTTATATGTTCTTGAAGAAAACCACTCACATGTAAAAGTTTCACATTTGGTATGAGATTTATTCATACATTTTCACCCATAAATTCTTTAATTTGGGGGTCAAATTAAATTTTTCATTTTAACGGAACTTTCACATGATTACAGTCACAATTTCTTGTGATAACTATGTCATCATAGGACTCAAGATAAATTAAATTGGTAGAATTTCAGTTGCATCTGATATTGTCCATTAACTGTAGGATAACACAGTACTATATGCTGTAAATCAGACACAGAGGAAGTTATCCATAAAAGAGGTGTAAAACACAGATACAGAAAATATACGAATTATAATGTTGCGTATATGTTTCAATTTATGGAACTGACATATTTTTTAACTCACTAACATATTCTTTATATGATACAAATGCACTAAGGGAGCACACTGTGCTTTTAAAATTCCTTTTTAAAGTTTGAGCTCTGAGCAACAGCGGTTCGAGTCCAGCCCGAGCTGAGCAGCCGCTGAGCTGCCAAAAGGTAGCAGGATGGCTCAGCCAAAATAATAATAATAAAAAATAAATAAATAAAAATAAAATTCCTTTTTAATGTGAAATTCGCCTTAGTTATCCTGTTTTTAAGAGTTCAAGGATTTGAACAGGACCCACCTGCATATACTGGGGGGACTAGTCTTTTTAAAATACATGCTAAAAAGGTAATGTTTTATTGTAATTCCCACCTGGACTTCATTTGTACATAGAAGAAACCTGTGTAGACTTCATCTGCAACTCATTTTTTAAATTCCTTAGTATCTAATTCAGTGGCATTATTCCCAGGGCAATTTGTTTCTAGAAAAACTGAGCTCTTCAATTTTTGTTTTGACTGTGTTGCTGATTCAGATAAAAAGATGTTTTTGGTATCTCTGTTGTTATTAGGGGTTTGTTTTATAAAAGCAAATGAAAATCTGCAGAAAAGAAATAAGAAGATACCTATAGCAGGGTAAGATCTTAGAACCCAGGATCTTTGAGATGACTGGTTCTTTAAGCTATTAAGTAGCACTTTACAACTTTAAAAAATGGTTTTCTCATCCACTATCTCATTTGATCTGTTGGATGGATTAGGCAATTTACCTTACTAAGTAAGATACTAAGACTCTCATCTAAAACTGCACTTGGCTACTGTTACTCTGCTGTTTTATACAGTAAAATCTGAACAACATCTGTAAGATAAAATACATACCCCATGAAACCCCTTATTTATGGACAGAGATGTCCTTGAAAGTTTTTCAAAAAAGACTGTGCTTTTTGGGTTTTAGTTGTAGTTGTCATTGCCATGTCCTGCTATTAATACCTCATTTTTCTCAATGCTGAAACAACTGGTTGAAGTGGCTATTTAGGGAATAAGGAAAATCGGTCAATTTTATGGAATGTATCATAGAACTCTGGTAGTCGTCAGTGCTGTTTGCTAAATGTTTCCAAACCCTCCTGCCTTCCAGGCACACGGTAGGATTGAACTTCTTGTCTCTTTGGAGGTTGGGTGGGACCATGACACTAACTCCGGCCAAGAAGTTGGAGCAGAAATGATGACACTTCCAAGGTCAATTCCAAGCAGAAATAATTAATTATTGGTGCCAGACCCTCAAGAGCTTTGTTTTCTTTCTACCATGGTAGCAAGCAGTGTTTCAAATAGTGGCTGCATCATCCATCTGGTTTCCATAATGAATATGCAGCGTGAACAAGAAATGAAACTTTGTTATTTTAAGTCACAGAGATTTGGGTTATATGTTACCTCAGCTAGCTCAGCCCAGCCTGACTGACATAGCCACTGAACCAGTTGTTTGGTATCTTGAAGTAAAACAAGGAGTTCCTTGTCCGAATATTTTACATTACCACTTGTTGTTCTGGTGTTCTTCAAAGGCATCCTTAGATTTAAAAAGAACCACCCCATTCTTGACTGATACAAGCCAGACTGATCTACCAGCCATGTGGCTCCACGGTTGTTCACATAATTACAATTCACTGAGATAGCTGCCATCAGAAAAGCATGCAGGGGCCGGCCGAGTGGCTCAGTTGGTTAAGAGCTCGCTCAAGCATTTGAGCTCTGAGCAACAGCGGTTCGAGTTCCGGCCTGAGCTGAGCAGCCACTGAGCTGCCAACCGGTGACAGGATGGCTCAGCTAAAAAAAAAGAAAGAAAGAAAGAAAAGATAGGCATGCAGAGGGTGAGGTGGTGACTTAGAACGCAGAGCCGCTCTGTCTAGGAGACCAAGGGCAAGAAAGTCTTTAGAGTGGAGGTCAGAAGCTTGAGTTCTGTCTTAAAAGGTAGGTAGGAATTCATGGGGCAGGGGATGGAAGGAATGATACTCAGGGCAACCACTAACAGGAAGTCTTCATGCAAGTTAGAAAAATGTGCCCCCTCCAGGTGAATGAATTAGAAAATATGTTCCCCGACCCTGTCCCAAGGATGCAGGGCTTGGTAAATGGACTGAGGCTGAATTCCAGCCCCACACACCATCTCAGCCAGGTGTCTGTACAGTGCAGAAATTAACAATAGCACACACAAAAAATCCTATACAACTAACTGCACTGACCCAGATTTTCAGGGCAGAAAAAATACCTGTGTAAAGGTGTAGCTGTAAGGAAAACCGAAGCCAAGGCACCTTGGGAGACCATCCAGGCATTTATATCTCTAGTGTTCATGCCCAAAGTGGGAAGCAATAGGAGATGAGGCTGGAGAGCTGGGCTCTGTCGCTCACACGGGGCTTATATCCCCAAACAATGAATCTAGACATGGGTGTCAAGAGCACTGCAAGGAGTGGCCCGATCATCAGGGCTGTGCCAAGCCGTGTTGGAACCTGAGATATAAGGTAAAATGGGCACCCCTGTGTACACCCATCAAAACGTCCTCCCATGATCTGAACCAAATAGAAAAAGTTAACATAAACTCTCCACTCAAAAAATCCGAGCCCTTTCTTGCCTGATCTGTTTACATGCCTTTGTCAACCCTCATAAACCCATGGGGAGAATGTGACAGCCACACCAGCCTGGGAACTGCAGCCCAATTGGAAACAATTGTTCCTGTTGTGAAATAACACAGGGTTGTAAAACAAACACACCAACACAGCCTGTTTTTATAAAATTTTGATGTGTTGTTTATCATGGACTTTTTCACATTGATTTTGATTTTAAAAAATCTTGTATCAAACATTATTTGATCTTGATGACTGAGGGTTTGGGCGCTCCCTTGAACTTTATGCCCATGGTAAGTACCTCACTCTCCTCACCCCAACCTGACCCTAAGGCTCAGATCTGCCTCCTGTGGGAGGGTGTAACTGGGGGTAGAGAAGGAACCCTGGCTGCACAGTAGAATCACCTAGGAAGTTTTAAAAGCTCTCCATGGCCTGACCTCACCACAGACCAATTAAAGCAGAATTTCTGGGATTGGAGCCCCAGCATGGCTTTGCTCTAAAATCTTTCCAGATGATTCTGTTTTGCAGCCAGGGTTGCAAACCACTGCCATAAACAGATATTTAACATTAGATGTAAGGAATGAGGAAGAGGGAGGTGTCAGGATCCTGGCCTGGGTTACTAGGGGATGATGATTCCACTGGTAGAAGAGGTAACCCAGGAGGAGGGTTCAGGAGGAGAAACAGATGTGGGGATGGAGAGGACCGCAAATGAGTACAGTGTTGAACCAGTTTAGTTTGAAGTCAAAATGCACAGATGAATAGGAGGACGTGAAGTTCCAGTAGAGACAGAGAGAAAGATTAGAGAATGAGCTTAAAGGTGGAGGTGGAAGTCGTAAGAGGAGATGTAACTGTGCTGGGAGAATGCCTCGTGGTGGAGAAGACTGTCCCGTTCCTAAAGGGATTCTCTCCTGATGCCTCTGCCTCCATGTCCAGTTTCACCTTTGACACAGGGGCATCTCCACCAAGATCCCTCCAGAGAGGGAACCTGAGTATTGTTTGCAGAACTACACTCTAGCTCAGAATGAATAAACCATGAGAAAACACTGAAATGTTTATGGATTTGGGTTCAAAGGTTGGGAAGGCAGCTGTTGGGGCTGGCCTGGAAGATTGGTGGATCAGCAAAAGAAGAACAAATGGGGCCAGCTATCCAATAACTTTCCCCAAACCTGCTTAATCAGCAAAATCAGCTGGGATACCTGTTACAAATATATATATAAATGTTCATACCTGGACCCAGACCTACTAAATCAGAACCTCCCAGAGGGCCCTGGGACTCTGCATTTTAAAGTTTCTATGTGACTCAGGATAGTGTAAGTTTGGGAAGCACTGATCTGTTGACAAGAAAAGGCTTCCTCTTTGCTCTGGTTTATAGCAAAGACTATCCAGGCTTTTCCAATTTTCCCAGGAAGGCAGGAAGTGATTGACTTGATATGGCATAATCAATGGAAAGATTTTTCTGAGTCAGTCCTGTCCCTGTGGATATTCAGCTTCCAGTTTACATCTTCTTCTGTCCCTTTGTCCCGTGTTATGCTCAGCCCACCCCTACTCCTCATCCACACTGACCCTCACCATCCAGGGCACACTAGCCCAGTTTCCCTAAAAGAAAATCCTGCCAGAAGCAGGTTACTGCCTTGAAGTTTCAGAAGATAAATCCTTCCTGAGCCTCTTTCCTGGCACTTTTACCTATTTCCACTTTGGCTTATACCATCTGGAAGGTCCTCGTTCATCCATTTTGTTTAAGTCAGCTTGGAAAAGTAATGCACGTGGGAAAAAAAAGAAAAGATTGCAAATGATTTTTGGGGGCGGGGATCAACCTAAAAGGCTTCTCTGATTTTTTGCTTTGGATATGCTTTTCTCTTTTTTCACATTTGAGCTTTGTTCTTGTGTAGTTCTCCTAGGAAACAGCACTTTCCCAAGCTTGACAAAGAAAAGCCTCAGGGAAATAAAACTTGAACTTGATGAAATACACTCAGTCCAAAAAGTGAAGAATTTCCTTTCGTTTCTCCAGCCTCAGGCTTGTGAGTAGCTTTTACCACATTGGATTTAAGTGTTCTTGTATGAAAACAAAAAAACTGATGGTTGATCAGCGGAAATTCATCAAAATTATTTAAGGATAAACTGGCAGTGAAAATACCAGAACAGACAAAAAGGAATCTGACGGTGGTGTTCTATGAGTTAGATGCCATATCCTAATTAGCCTGTGGCAAACCAAAGAAAATACCTCTCTCCCCAAAATGTATTTGTTCGTTCAACAAATGCTCTTATGTCTGCAGGCACTGTGCCAGGCCATGGGAATACAAGAGGAAATAAAACAATTCTTGTCTTCCTGAAACACACAGAACAGTGGGGAAAAGACAAGTAAAACAACAAATCAATGTAATTTCAAATTTTAAGTACTCTGAAAAAACCAGATTGGTACTATGAAGACCAGCTGCTATGGGAGACCAGCACTGAAGTGACTGACCATGGAGGGACTCACTAAAGAAGCGACACCTGGGCTGAGACACACATGTTGTGAAGAGGAAAGTTTGGGGAGAGTTTGGAAGAGTCGCAGGGAGCTGCCAGTGAGAGTCTGGGGCCCCTCTAGAGAAAGGCTTACGGAAAAACTTATCTCTGAAGTAAGTGACTGAAACCATTAAGAATGCTAACTTGAAAGATCGGAATCAAGAAGGGCTGGCAGACCAGATAGGGGGGAGGCAATTGAGTGTCTGAAATGGGTTAAAGGATGGTGAGAGGTTGATTCCCTAGGCACTAGGGTAGCCAGACAGGGTCTGAGGTGACTAGAGCCCCAGATTGGCTGTATCGGGCAACGAGCAGCAGCATCCATTTACTCCCATGTCCCTTAAAACAATTGTATCACTTTCTAAGTGGCCCAGTAGGTGAAAATGATTGGGAGGCCCTGCTTAAGACTTTAGGCCCAAACCAGACAGCCTTGTAAAAACCTATTTGGGATTAACCTCAACTATATGTATAGGTTATATCTTCAAATTTCCTCATGATACACAGGAAGTTTTTTCAAATTGGAATACATTTCTGGCTGAAGGGATGCCTGGAGAAAAGCAGGGGTCTGGGAAGCTATAGAAAGTAAGATAATGCCACTGTGTTGTGACACGAACCTAACGGTAGGTGAGAAAAAGCACAGAACCCTTTTCACCCCAAGGAAGTGGCAGTTGGTGGCATGCATCTCTTTTCAGCTACACAGCCTTCCGCTGTATTACTGAGTTGGAGCTATTATTTATTTGGTATGATAATATGTTTGCATATGTCCAGTGAATAGGATTAAGGGTAATGGTTTCATCTCACTTGCAGAAATGACTCACCTTGCAGTGAAATCTCATCTATGAATGGATGGATGTGTAAGTGTGTGTATGTGAGTGTGCATGTATATACACCAGCGGACACCTGACACACATACAAAAGATTCAGGGATTCTCATAGGTCCCTAGAAAAGATATTGGAAGAGCATGAAAACTTCTGCATTTATTCTTTATGCACAGTTGATAAAAAACTATTTTCCTTCCTACCCTTTTGATTTCTCTTAAAATAAAATGCAACACACACACACACACACACACACACACACACACACACACACGGAGTAACCCCAGTGATCTGGAGAAAATATACAGGTACCAATTTATTTGTCACTGCCACCAGGTGTGTCAGGAAAAAAAAGGAACAGAGGACCCAGGCAGTGCTTTTGAAGGGGTTGGGGGGTTGGGGAGGTGTGGCCAACGTCATCAAAAGAAGCATGTTCTGTGCACAGCAGAATCTGTCCCTTTTGGAGGCTGCTTCTCCTCACACCGTCCTCCACTTTCCTGACACGGGGACCTTCCGGGAACTTGGGGAAAAAACAGCCACTCTTACCAGGAGGCTCTATGATGAGGTCAAACTCATCTACCCAATTTCTCAGGCTGTTAAGGATACTCTGGGAATTGCAACATAATATTTTCTTGAATTTCTGATTCTTAAGTCTTTAACTTTAATTTCACCTAAACATACTTTCTCTTCATTATTTTGCCAGGTCTCTGATTTTGAAACCCTTCCTCCTACCTATCAGCCCTCTCTTCCTATCCCCTCAACCCCATTACCATACTTTCTTCCCAACTCAGCCTTCCTCTCTCTCTCTCTCTCTCTCTCTCTCTCTCTCTCTCTCTCTCTCTCTCTCCTCTTCCTCTTTCTCTCATCTTGTTAAGTCCAGTCAGATGCTCCCTCTGACCTTTATTCTTGTTCCCAAGTGTTCATAGAATTCATGGGCTTAGACTCAGATGACTAAACTCGTGCTATGCAAGCGGAACCCACAAACCTTTTTGATTTTGCTTAGCAATACAAATAATTAGGGTGCTTTCTTATGCAATTAATAACCCTCAAACAACAACGTGAACTAGTTTTTTTGTACTTAAAAAATGGTAGCTTTTATGTAAAGAACTAAATTGGACAATATTTCAAGCATTGACTGCATGTATCTGAGGCGGGGGTAAGGGGAGGCACACTGGTTTTTCTAAAATTCAAGCATCTTTGCAAAGGGTTCCACATTGTCACCATGTCCACAATAAAATGTTGTTAAATATAACTTACACAATTAGCCCTCTGTATCTGTGGGTTCTGCATCCATGAATTCAACCAACCTCAGATGGAAAACATTCAGGGGGAAAAAATGGACATATTGCTGACAGGTACTATGTAGTTAGGCCGACGATGGTTGCTTCTGTACTGAACATGTACAGACTTTTCTTGTCATTATTGCCTCAACAACACAGTATAACAACTATTGGGTTGATGTATTTTTTCTGTTTTTCGTTGCAAAAATGTGTCATGCCTTTTCCAACAACCCAATATTTACATAGCATTTACATTGTATTAGATATGACAAGTAATCTAGAAATGATTTAAAATACACAGGAAGATGTACATAGGTTATATGCAAATACTATGCCATTTTATATAAGGAACTCGAGCATCCACAAGGGATCCTGGAACCAATCCCCAGTGCATACGGAGGGAGGCTGTGCTCTAGTCACATGGTACCTTCCCTAAGCAAGGCTATGAAAAACTGTTCTGTGAAATCTAGCCAGGCAATGGATTATGACATACAACACTAACACTTACTATAGTGCAAGGGCACGTCCAAACAAAAAAGAGCATTTTCATTTTCACCTGAGGGCTAGGGAAGTGTTTGGGTTGCAGGGGCGGGGGTAGAATAAAACTGGCAACTTCTCCATGGTTCTTAAAGTTCAAATACCAGAAATAACAATGTGGCAAGTAAAAGTCCAGAGCCCCGAGAGTTCCAAGAGTCCTTAAGCTTATCTAGTCCAACCTCACTTCTAACACTCTCCATATCAGGGAGAGTGATCCAAGATGGCAACGCAGATAAAACCCTGTGCTTGCCCCCTCCAGTGACCACATTAAAATTACAGCTAAATTATAGAATAATCAACCTGGAGAACCACCTGAAGTCTAGCAGAACAGAAGTTTTATAACTAAGGAGATCAAACAGAAGCCACATCAAGACTGGTAGGAGAGGCAGAGACGCGGAATGGGCCGGCTCCACACCTGCTGTGCCAGCTGAGAATTGGGAAGGATATCGGGACTGCAGAGGTCCCCACCAGAGGAGCAAGAGACCCCAGCACCACACCAAGCTCCCCAGCCAGAGCCTGGAATAGGAGCCCCCACAACATCTGGCTGTGAAAAACAGTGGGGATTCCGACCATCCAGGTGGGACGGTAGGATGTGAGAAACCCAGACATCCTCTTAAATGGCTCTCCACACACACTCGCTCACAGGCACTCACCCTGGGCTCCAGTGGAGGGACAGTGACATGGGAGGCATCAGAGTCATACAGGGAAAGACTGAGTTGTGTGGCTTAGGGCAAGGACTGGATGGACAGTCGCCATTTCCCCTGTGTAGAATTTTCCACCGGGCAGCCGGCAGGCGGATGCCATCTTCCCTGTGTTGAGCCCGCCTCCAATGGCCAAATCTGAATCTTCATTGGCTTGGTGAACTCTACTCACTCCACCTGGGACCCTGCCCCACCCAACTCATACAACACCTGAGGCTCAATCAGCAATTCAACCTTAAGGGAGCCAACAGGTGTCAGCTGCCTCAGAATGTCCTGACTTTATGCTGAGTTACCTCAGGCCTGGCGGGTGGCAGCTGTACTTGGTTCACAGCGTGGCCTCTCCCACATACTTCCATGTCCAGTACAGGGAGCAAACATCCATGGGTAGCTTTGTAGCTCCTATAGGGACTTCCTGGTAGGGTAGTCCCTGGCTGGTCACAGGCAGTGGATGACCTGGGCCTGCACTGGAGCCCCCTCCCAAGAATTCCCAGAACAAACATACTTGGAGATTGGCTTCAGACTACAGCAGAGCACCACCCAATTAACCCCACAAGTGGCACACACAAAGGGCAGTCTCAACAGGCACTAGAGCCTACTGGGGCAAATCCCACTCAGTAGGGTAAGCTCCCCACACAACTGCCTGTAAGCTGTGGATGTGGCCAAACCCCACAGCCAGTCAGCCTCAGGGTCAATCCCACTTACTGATGTGCCAACAGTAATCAAGGCTCAACTATGACAGGAGGGCACACACAACCCACACAAGGGACACTACTGGAGAACCTGGTATAGGTGACCAGGGAGACTATGCCATGGCCCCACAGGGCACCTACTACATAAAGTCACCCGGCCAAGACTGGGAGGCATAGCAGATCTACCTAATACATAAAAAGAAACACAGAGAGGCAGCCAAATGAGGAAACAAAGAAATGAGTCCCAAATGAAAGAACAGGAGGAAACTCCAGAAAAAGAACTAAATGAAATGGAGGCAAACAACCTGCTAGATACAGAATTCAAAACAATGGTTATAAAGATGCTCAAGGAACTTAGTGAGAACTTCAGCAAAGAAATAGTAAGCATAAAAAGGGCATAGAAACCATAAAAAAGGAACCAGTCTGAAGTGAAGAATACAATAACTGAAATGAAGAATGCACTACAAGGAATCACCAACAGATGAAGTAGAGGATGGAATCAGCAATTTGGAAGACAATGTAGCAGAAAACACCCAATTAGAACAGCAAAAAGGAATAAGAAGGGAGAGAGAGAGAGAGAGAGAGAGAGAGAGAG
>NW_017731426.1:1074311-1095194 GCF_001890085.2 Hipposideros armiger | reverse complement strand
TGGGCCAGTGAAGCAACGTCCTCCACAACTAGACTGAAGAACAAAATGACTGCAACTTGTCTGTTCCCCTTTCCCCAATTCCCCAGCACTGTTCCCATCCCCCCAATCCCCCAATTAAAAAAAAAAAAAAAGAGGCCTCTGAGGGGGGCAACATCAAGCATAACAACATTTGCATCATAGTGTTACCAGAAGGAGAAGAGAGAAAGCAAGGGATTGAGAACCTACTTGAAGAAATAACGACTGAAAATTTACTTAATCTGGTGAATGAAATAGACATACAAGCCCAGAAATTGCAGAGTCCCCCCCCAAAAAATGAACCCAAACAGACCCACACCAAGACACATTATAATTAAATTGCAAAGGTTAAAGACAGAGGGAATCCTAAAAGTAGCAAGAGAAAGGCAACCAGCTACTTACGAGGGAGCTCCCATAAGACTTCAGCTGATTTCTCAACAGAAACTTTGCAGGCAAGAAGGGATTGGCACAAAATATTCAAAATTATGAAATGCAGGGACCTACAACAAAGACTACTCTACCCAACAAGGCTATCATTTAAAATTGAAGGAGAGATAAAGAGTTTCCCAGACCAAAAAAAAAAAAAAAGCTAAAGGAATTCATTGACACCAAACCAGTATTTCAAGAAATGCTAAAAGAACTTCTTTAAGAAGAAGAAGGGGGACAAAGCGGGGGGGGGGGGGACATAAAAATAAAGAATAAAATCACAATAACTATGTATCTGTCAATAATCACTTTAAATGTAAATGGATTAAATTCTCCAATCAAAAGACATAGGGTAACTGAATGGATAAGAAAACAAGACCAATAAATATGCTGTCTACAAGAGACCCACTTCAGATAGAAAGACACACACAGACTGAAAGCAAAGGAATGAAAAAAGATATTTCATGCAAATGGAAACCAAAAAAAACCTCTGGGTAGCAATACTTATATCGACAAAATAGACCTTAAAACAAAGGCTATAATAAGAGACAAAGAAGAATATTACATAATGATAAAGGGATCAATCCAACAAGAGGATATAACCCTTGTAAAATTTTATGCACCTAACATAGGAGCTCCTAAATATACAAAGCAAATATTTACTGACATAAAGGGAGAGATCAACAGTAGTACAATCACAGTAGGGTACTTTAGCATTCCACTGACACCAATAAACAGATCTACCAGACAGAGAATCAACAGGGAAACAGTGGCCTTAAACGACACATTAGCCCAGATGGGTTTAATTGATACTTTTAGAGCACTTCACCCCCAAAACAGCAGAATATATATTCTTTTCAAGTGCACATGAAACATTTTCTAACATAGATTACATGTTAGGCCACAAAACAAGTCACAATAAATTTAAGAAGATTGAAATCATATCATGTGTCTTCTCTGATATGAAACTAGAAATCACTTAAAGAAAAAACTGGAAAACACACAAATACATGCCACTAAATAATGACTGGGTCAACAACAAGATTAAGGAAGAAATCAAAAGATACCTTGAAACAAATGAAAACACAACAACATGAAGTCTATGGGACACAGCAAAAGCAGTCCTAAGAGGGAAATTCATAGCAATACAGGCCTAACTCAAGAAATAAGAAAAATCTCAAATAAACAATCTAAACTTACACTTTAAGGAACTATAAAAAGAATAGCAAACAAAGCCCAAAGTGAGTAGAAGGAAGGAAATAATAAAGATTAGGGTGGAAATAAAATAGAGTCTAAAAAAAGAAATACAAAAGATAAATGAAACCAAGAGTTGGTTCTTTGAAATTGTAAATAAAATTGATACAGCTTTGGCCAAACTCATAAAAAAAAATTAAAAAAAAAAAGAGAAGACCCAAAGTGAAAGGATTATCATGCTGGCAGGGGAAAATGAACCCTTCCTTGCCTTGCAATCCCTCCTTTGACAGCCTACTTCCAGAAGAGGCAGATGCTCATTTGGCTTGGAGATTGCAGGAGTGATCCGTGGTTTAACTGAAAAATGTCAGTCTTCACCCAGACCCTCTCCCCACAATTTACATGTAGAGGGGAGAGAAGATAATTGGAAGAGAAATAAGAAGAACAAAAAGCGATTGGTAAGCAAAGGAAAAACGAGAGAAATTTAAAATATATGATGATGACCACTGTCATTTTATTTGTTTCTTCATTCAAATGTCCCCTTGATAAAAAGTATCTAACACTGACCACACAAGTGTTGACAGGAGACACAACACAGAACCAGAAATCTAATCCCAATTGTTAATATTAAATCTGTTAGACCTGAGTTCCTCCCTCTGTAAAGTGAGGGCTGTGAGGCACCAACTAAAGAAGCTCTGTGACCTCAAACTCTAACATTTTAGGCACTGGAGTGTTTGACTCTGAAGGGCCAAGAAAGTTGTAGCAATCTGGAGGTTGCAGAAATCAGGGTAGGGCACTGATATGCTGCCACCCAGACCCATCTGCACACCTGAAACATCTAGAAGGAAAGCACGGTCCGCCCTGGGTGGAAGGGGTTCCAGAAAAGGACCACAGTAGGACCTGAGAATTTCCCAAGGCAGCAAACAGTCTACAAGCTATAGAGGGTGACTTCCCAGATTCTGGATCTCTGAGTCAACACTGGAGAAAGATTTTTCTGAAGCTGGCACCTCCAATCCCATGGTTCAGATTGGAGCTGGGACAAGGGCAAACTTTCGAACCCTAGTAGCAACAAAAGGACGTGGGCAAAGAAGGAAAAGATCAGTTGGGCACAGCTCAGTTCTCAGCAGTATGTCTGGAAATGAAGGAAGGAAACCCAATGCACCGGGGGTGAGGGGTGAGAGGGGGTAGGGGGGAGGGAAGAATGGGTGTTATTGCTGTGTTTCCAAGGCCAGGCTGTACTCTTTGTTTTGGCACATTTTTCCTGACAACAAGCCAATGTTCTCACCACATAAATACTCGTCGACATTAGTAACAACAGCATATGAGACCAATATCTGTAAGGGTGCCAGACTGCATGCAAATGGACTGGAAAACCTTGGAGAATTTCACAAAAATAAGACACAGGGCAATTAAACTCTGGCAGAGGAAATGGGGGGCAAATTCTCTAAAGACGGTGGGAGAGAGGACGCAAGCAGATCATAGGCGTACATATAAGCCTTTTAAAAATGGGACGCGTTTGCCTCAAGCCCACTCACTGAGCGCTGCAGTTCTGTTGCCCCTTACAGGAACGCCGCTTTAGATGTTTGCTTTTGAGAGGCGCGGCGTCCCTGAGGGCTGATGCCTGAGGTTTCAACGCCATCAAGTGGAACCCAGGGGTATGGCAGCTGTGGCCGAAAGTGAGAGGCCGAGGTTAGACGCGGTCTATTTCTTACTTGACAATGAAAGATGAGGGAAAGCTTGTGAGCTTCATTTCATTATCACCCATTTTTCAAAGGAGGTGTCATTTTGGTTCCCAGCCATCAATCAACAGGCTTTGCTCAAGGACCAGGCTAGGCTAAATTTGCACGTTCTATTTCAGCCCAAGTGGAGATGAAGACTTGTTGGTCCGGCTTTGAAACCCTCTTCGCCAATATCACAGTGATTGTCAGATGCCAAAACCTCCCGCCCCTGAGATGTCCCTATTTGAACAACAGAGTTTAATTATGTGCAGAAGACATAAGACCTGAAGACAGGTTAGCAGCTGCTCGAGGATGGCAAGTGCTGTTGAATGGGGAGCATTCTTCTACCGCTTGGCAGGAACAAGAACTCAGCCAGGTGACAGCCTACTTGTTCAAACTCTGGAGACCACTTTATTTCTTAGAAGAGAAACCAATTTGCAGCGATAGGTACCTTTCCGCATCCTCTTCTGTTTTTTGAAGAGGTTGACTTGAGGACTGCAGTTATGGGAATACTTTTCTCTACTAAGAAAGCAGATCCAGGGCTGGCCGAGTGGCTCAGCTGGTTAAGAGTTGGCTTAAGAGCGCGAGCTCTGAGCAACAGGGCCGCCGGTTGGATTCCCACATGGGCCGGTGACGCTGCACCTGAGCTGAGTTACCGCTGAGCTGCCAACAGGTGGCAGGATGGCTCAGCTGGTGTAACAACAAGATTGCCTGTTCAATGGTGGGTTATGCCCACCCACAACTAAGACTGAACTTGGCACCTTGAGCTGAGCTGCTGCCCTGATGGCTCAGTGGACAGGGTGTGCTCAGTGAACAGGGTGTGCGTTCTTAACAAGGCTGCTGGTTCGACTCCCGCATGGGATGGTGGCTATGCCCACCCGCAACTAAGATTGAACACAGCACCTTAAGCTTAGAGGTCACGAGCTACCAACAGCAAAGATTGGAGAACAACTTGTCTGTTCCCCTTCCCCAATTCCCCAACACTGTTCCCCTCCCCCCAATTCCCCAATAAAAATCTTTAAAAACAAGAAAGAAAAGAAAGCAAGCAGATCCAGAGTATTTTGTGGCTCTTCCTTTCACTCTGCCCCCTTTGCTTGGCTGATAGGCTGGAGACAGGAGAAGAAACGAGGGAAAGGAATGTGTATTTCTTGAGTACCTACGCTGTGACAAAACAATATACGTGAAACTATATTGTTTTTCCTTCACAACAAACCTCACTGGGCATGGCCTGCTGAAAAACACTAGAATAGTCTAGAAGGATATAAGTTATTATTTGTAATTCTCCCTTTTTAATACAAAACTTGGCTAATGTTGGTGCAAAGGCGTATGAGAAACAATCAACCAAATCTTTGTAGAATGTGAATATTCCTAATTCAGCATGTCACTAATTCATCTCCAACCTCACCTCACCTCTTTCCACACTGGGTGTTTTTTTTTCTTTTCTTTTCTTTTTTGTTTGGAAATGTTTGTATCAGTACAGTGGAACTAAATTTTAAGAGACACTGGATGCCATTACTTTGGATGTCATTAGTTTATTACGAAAGAGAGACATGAAAATTACTTACATGATGAGATTTCACAACTTCAGTGGAATGGGCAGCTTCACATGATGCCATCTCAATAGTGATTTATTTCAGTCTACATCCTTTCCAAGGATGTCACCATCTCTAAATAAGAAATAACCCTTGTCATCTGGAACTACGTTGGTGCCTCCATATTCTGGAAGAAGAACTTTATCTCAGACTTTCACACTAACTGGTTGAATCTCTCCACTCTTTCCTTTAGAGCCAGATCCAATAGCTACTACTGTTGCCTGCAATACTTTTCCTTGAGGTTTTCCTGGAAGCATAGTGCCTCTCTTGTTTATAGTTTCTACAGCACTCCTTTCAACTAACACCCAGTCAGAGAGGGGGAGACACTTTCTAAACGCCTATCCTGCCATGACTCCGGCAGCAGCAGCTCCTCCTCTCCACACTGGGTTTTCGTTTTGATGACAAGTAGGGAGTCAGGCTCTTGGGAGGTAACTCCCTGATTCAGCTGCAAGTTTTTAAATGTCATTCAGTTTCTGTGTATGGAGATTTCTTTTTTCCTTCACCAAAGGGTGATTTCCTATTGCCCTGCCCTACAGAGCAATTTCTGGGATTAAGTAAACAATATTTGGGTACCATGTCTTTTCTAACTCACATTATGAACCAGTTCTGCCACATAGGGATCTGGATTTATTCCCTCCTGTAATTAAACCTCAAATGGAGTGTGAAACTGGCTTTGAGGTCTCCTCCCCGTCTTACGTGGGCAGCAAAAACCCCATTGCAAAGTTGCCACTCCCCTGCCCTCCTGGAGCAAAACCTCAGGGTCCACGACCCTTCCTGGCTCCCCTCTTACCCTTGCCACTCACCCCAAAAATTGGGGAAAACACATTTGTCTTAAATACATGTGGAGAAGAGGAGAGACACATGGAGAAGCGTCACGTCCACACTCACTGGAACTGAACCTTGAACGTCAGCTCCAACATGATGCCAAACAAGGAGCCAGCCATGTCTCCCCCATATTTAATGCCCACCACTCACACTGCTGCTGCCACAATGAAACAGTTGCCACCACATCTTTATTGCATCTCCAGGTGAAGAACAGTGAATAACTTATTATATAAAGAATACTCCCCATCTGTAGACAATGCCCGCTTACAGGACATAGGAGGTGAACACGGTGCAAATCTAGTTACAGGGGTTGAGGAGCAAAGGGATGGGAGACGAATCAGTGCCAGGAATTTATAGAAAGAACAGTGCACAAATTCTCCTGGCAAAGAGAAACTGGGCTTGTCCACGCTAGCGAGGTCCAGAAGGAGAACTCCTGATTAGTCTGGGGATTGACAGCAAGTTTGGGAATGATGCAAGAAAGGGGAGGGGGGGGACCTGTGAAGATGCTGGGGACCCACAGGGGCCCTGTGTTAGACAGCACCACAGAGACGAGTAAATTTAGGGTGACCTTTTTAGCCTCTCCTACCCAGGCAAGAAGGAAGAGTGCCAGTAAGTTGGCTTCCAGTGTAGATTTAGGCAGGGAGGGACTGAGATTTGCAGTTCTGCTCTGGGCCGAGCAAGCCTCACAAAACCAGCATTGAATAGAGAACATGGCTCCTGAAGCTGAATGAGCCAGTACACAGTCAGATGGCCTAGCTTTAGTCACATGTAAAGTAACCGGGAATAGTAAGAGGCTAACCCTGAGTTGCCTGAGACTCCCACTTATAAGAAGCATCCTAAGTATGGAACAAAGGATAAACTACAGTGCTGCTAAGAACTGGAGTCTTATTAGTCCCCAGCAGCCCCAGAACAGAAGAACAGTGGTTGAGGCTGGTGGGGAGGCCAGGTCTTCCGATGATGTTTCATACAGTCTACTTAGAAGACTCAGGCGTTAGCCCACATTCCTTTGAACTCCCCACTGGTTCTGCTGACTCGCTGTGTTCGTTCCACTCTTCAGAACAGCTAACTGCCGGTTTTCCTTCCTTCGTAGTCATTGTAAGGGCTAGCCCGAGTCTGGGCCCGCGGAATGGAGAAATCCTTTTGGGAGGTCCGATTCTGAAAAGGAAGCACCATCTTGTTAAACTCACTTCCACTCCCAGATAGTTCAAAAGAACTCCAATCTGGGCAGGAATCTAACTTTCTTCCCCTTCTCCTAAGCCCTCCCCCTAAAGTTCTCCCTGTGCCCACGCTCCAGCCTTCTGTCCTAACCCCATGAACAGGTGACAGCAAAGTAGACAGGCCATCCTTTCAAGGCGTCCACCTAGGGGGCCATCAGAATGGTAACCAGGTCTATTCCCAAGGAACAAATGTTTCTAGGGTGCTAAGACTGCTGATGAAAAAGGAGAAACACATCATTTACCTGCAGCTGAAAATGGGTGGAATAGGGGGCATAGAGCGTATCACCTAGCTCTTCACGACCTGAAACAAAGGGAGAAGACTAATTAAAATATAATTGTTCTCTCACCTGTGATCACCCCTGTTGAGTCATTTACCAAAGCATGATGCATTATCCATTGAATTGTCTATCTCCCTTGTAGACTATAAGTTTTAGGGGGAAAGGAACTGTGTCCTCAAGCCCAGGACCAGGCACAGAATAAGTACAATATTGGTTGAATAAATGAATAACTAGCAGCATATGATCACTATGGAAACCTCACCAGAGGCCCATCTCATCCTAGGATCACTTTAAAAGCACATTTGAAACCAGTCTTTTCAGATATAGATCTGGCCAGAGGTGTACCTAGAGTGAATCTCACTGGGGGTTTACCCACTTCCTTAACTGCCCGACAAGAGGGGAAAACAATTTTTTTTATTATTTTCTTTGGAAAGGGAGAGAATTTATGAGCAATTGTTTGCAATGGATTTGGGAGAAATCAGAGGGCTTAAACTCAAAACCAGAAGAGTAAACACATACAATCATCATGAATATAATTTAAAGCAATCCATTTATTTCCCTACCAAATTTACCTGTACAAATTACTCAGTGAATACCTAAACACCTTCTAGATGTAAGATATTATGAAGAATATAAGGATTAACCAGCATGACTCCTGCCCTGAGGCTGACTCTAGAGAATAAGGAATACATGACAGCTACACAAATAGCGTGGAATGAGACAGACCAAGAGCACTTCAGAGTCTACAGGTGTGCAGACAGAGTGAATACTGATGGAGACTGCGGAATGGGTGACTCTGGAAAAGGGCAAGAATAAGGAAGAAAGACTGTCATGCCTTGAGTCTGACGCAGAAGCAGGACAATGCAGTGACGTGCTTGGTCTGGACTAAGAGCACAGCTTCTGTGGTTGTTGGGTTCTGGCTGTGAAAAGCCTCACGAAAGATCTGATCAATGCACTGGGGAGACGATGAGGTATGTGAGCAGTAAGTGTGGTGGCCAGCGGGGTATCTTAGAGAGAGCAAGCTGACAGTGGCCCATAAAATGAATAAAAAGAAGGATTAAAGAAAGACTAGTTAGGGAATGATAACAGGGAGTCCAGTAGTGAGGTGACAGAGTGAAGGCAATTGACAGGAGGGGACAGGTGGGTAAAATATCCCCTCTGGCATTTTTCCACCCCTTCAGGCTTACAGGTACCCAGGAGCCAGGCTCCCAGCTGCAGTGAGAAGCTTTGCACCTCAGGCTTCAAGGGCAGAGAAATTGGTAGCTGAAGCTAAGAACCTGGCCTTGGAGGCATTTCACTCCTGTCCCAAACCCATTTCCCCTCCCCTGATTAGGCCCAGGGATCAGTGTAAACCCTGGAGACCAACAAATAGATCCCTATGGGCAAGGGCCGTGTCTGGCTATCAGTTTAGCCTCTTTTTGTTATGAGAACAACAACAGAACACCTGGCTACTCACAACTCCAGGCAAGAGCAAAATAGGTTCATTCTTTTATGTCAGATATGATCTCTTCGCTCCCATGGGCCCAGAGAAGTGCAGTAAAATGTAGCTCTTCAGGCTAAATCAGAATCCTTAGTGACTTAATGGAGATTTCCACTGGTTTATGATAAAAGGGCTTTCTACCAGCTCTGTGCTCTGTGATCCCTGCAGGAAATCATGGCTTAGCTTTATGCACCCAAATATATAAAGGCCCCATGTTTCCAGAAGGAATGCCTACTTATCTTTTATAACAAACACAATCTAACCTACTTGTCTCTAAGGATTTTTCTAGTCATTCCTTTTCCATTCCTTTGCTCCATCTTATTTTGATTCAGAGAAACCTACATGCTATTGTGTAGAAAGTACCGGATTATGACTCCAGAAGCCAGGTTCTAGTTCTACTTGTTATTAACTATTAAAATGTTATGATTTTAAGTAAGATCTGAGTCTTGGGGACCTTATCTATTCTGAAGACCTTATCTATTGGGAACCTGGATAATCTTGCATTTTCCTGACAGTCATAACACCCTCTGATTCTCCCCCATCTTTCTATAAGGGACCCTCTGCCCAGCCAGGCCCTGTACCTTGAGTAATTTCCTCTTGAGAGTAGGCTCTGTTCTCCACACCGTAGCTCTGCTTCATGAATTGAGGTTTACAAAATGCATCCTCAACAGGGTAATCCATGGGGTTCTGTTGCTTCGTGAGCAGCTGAAACTCGGGTGCAACATAAACCAACAGGAAGACCCAGCCATTGGCCACCAAGGCTGAGCTGAGGATGGTATCATCCCACCCGGGGTCAGGGGTAGGGGTGAGCAGGAGCAGGGTGATCCATGCCACCCAGATGACGATGGAGAGGAGAGTGGCGAGGTAGATGTGGGCCCCGTGTCTCTTCCAGCCAGTGAAGGGTCCACAGAAGGTGAAGCAGGATGTGCAGAAGGTCAGCGCCATCAAGAAGAGGACATAGATGAGCAGCATGACAAAGTCTTCATTGCGCCGAGGAGGAAGGAGCTCAGAGAAGACTGCGGTGTTCGTCCTGTTCATGGTGAGGATGACATACTCAATAGCGATGACGTCCTGCACCAGGCTGAGGCCCACAGCCAGGCCCAACATCACCAGCAAGGAGAGGGGCTTCCTCCCACGGACCAGCTTTGTCAAGTTCAACGCGTGAGCCAGGAGGCAGGAGAAGCAGAGGGAGAACAGGATGCCAAAGAGGAAGAAGCGAGTGGGCCCCGTGCTGCTGTCCAGGGTGATGATGAAGGCGAAGGTGAGGCCGAAGACCCCCAGCACACCCAGGAGGAAGAGAAACTGGATTGGGAGGACCTTTCGCCTGTTGGAGTCCTGTACCTTGCAGATGAGGACCAGGAGAGCTAGCATGAAGGCCACCGAGGTGACAGCGCCAACTGCAGCCACCGCTTCCAGGACGATGCCCCAAACTGCATTCTGATCACAAAGTCGGTAGTACCTGGAGTCCAGGTTTTCGCTGCAACCACTGGGGACAGTAGTAGTCATGCTGGTCCTGCATCAAAGCAAAATGGGGGTGGGGGTGAATCTCCTAACAAACTTCTGCACAGAGGACCAAAAAAGATTAGGAAAAAAATTCTTTACATTCAACTAGAGTTTTGCCCGTGAACTTACTACATTAAACAAAGCTACTAACTTTTCTCCACTTTTCGTGGCAAATCCTAAAGGCTGAGGAAGGGACAAATCTCGTACCTCCCTCCCTGCAATTTAACTATATTAATACTGACCCTGAAGCCAGACCTACTGCTCTGTGGAGGTTTCAGAGTCTTACTTCAAAAACTATGTCACAAATAACTTGACAGCATTCCTGATATTTTGGGCTAGTGTTGTCTTATGAATTAATGAACATGGAAAGAAATACCTAAGTTTAAAGTTAACACTTTAATGATACTTTATCAGTCTCAAGTTTTTTCTACCTCTGGCCCTGTATCAGACATTATTTGTAAGCATCCCTTTCTCTCATGGATGAGAGGAAGTCTCTGGACTGCAGATTTCCCTACAGAAGGCCAAACAGTCACTTCTCATCTGCTGAATCTGTTTCTTCAGCTCTGTTGTCACATATTAGAAGGGTTCTTTTTATCCTCTCTTTAAGATTTGTAGGATGGCTCTACTAATTCCCAAAAGTAATGGAAGGAGTCTTCCCTGTCATAATGAGCTCTCAATTACACACACACACATACACACACACACACACACACACACACACACACACACACACAGTATAACACACACATTCATATATGAATGAATGAATATTAGAATATATGTGTGGTATGTTAGAATAAAATAAGTTAAATAATAAAAATAAATAATTTGTAGCTTAAAACTATCTTCCTAACTTTTTTATGAAATTGACCCTCCAAGCTTAACTTTGTATCATGTAGTCATTCATTCAACCAATATTTACTGAGCAACCTTATGTGCCAATCACCCTTCTAGGTACTCAATGGTAGAGGGGAAAACACACATGTTCCCTGCCATAGCAGGAGACAGACAGACATAACCTGCCACTGCTGCCACAGACCTCTCTTGGCCTTCCCTTACCATGAGTCTGTCACCTCCACTCCATCCCACAGAAATTATACCACAGACATCCTGCCTGCATGCAGAGCACAGAGCAAAGAAGGGGTTAGGTTCCACCTCTCCAGGGCAGAGAGAATAAGAAATAGGAGGAAAAAGAAAGGCAAATGAGCTTCAGATACAGGCAACCCCTGAAATGCAAGTACCCAAAGTCTGTTATGCTTTGTCTATACATGTCCACCCTGTGGTGCTACAGGAAAATGGAGGCACGGAGGGCGCTCCCTTGTCTACGCCATGATCACAGAAGAGGAAGAACCTGGTCAAGGGAAGGGCAGCGTGCACAAGGGAAGGGGCCCAGGCGGGCCCTGTGCATTTCGTCTTCACTCACATTCCCCGCTCCACTTGACTCCCTCTCAGATTAATCACAAGGGTGGTGTCTGGCTGGATGGCTGGAAAGGCACTTTTCTTACCCTCCCTGCCCTTCCCTGCCAACTGTTCCTTCCCCACCCCTCCGAGTACTGCTGTTTATTGACAAATGGTTGTTATCATAATTACCTGATAATTATGAAGGATTTTGAACCTGAGGACTAAATCTTGACAGCGATTGATGAGGTTTTTGCCTAAAGGACAGTTCTGGTGCTGGACAGAAGGAGAGTGAAGCAGAGGGAGTTGTGGCACCAACAGCCCCAAGTCTGACAAGAACAATGGGCAGTGGGTGTGGAGAGGGGAGAAAACCAATTTCCCCCAGTTTTACCTTCCCCTCCCATGTCAGTCATGCAGGAGAGCTAGAGAAACAGTCCCTAAAGTGCCTTTATAACAATAGGGCCTTTTATTATTTTTTTTAAATTATTTATTTTCCTCAATTACAGTTGACATTCAATATTATTTAATATTAGTTTCAGGTGTACAACATAGTGGTTAGACATTTATAGAACTTATGCAGTGATCCCCCCGATTAGTCTAGTACCCACCTGGCACTCTACATTATTGACTATATTCCCTATGCTGTACTTTATATCCCTGTGACTATTTTGTAACTGCCAATTTGTACTTCTTAATCCCTTCACCCTTTTCACCTAGCTCCCCAATCCCCTCCCATCTGGCAACCATCTGTTAACAATGGTTTTTTTTTTTTAATGTGTACGTTTTTATTATAGAAATTTTCAAGCATGCTCAAAACTAAATAGTATAATGGAGATCCATGGACTCATCACATGGTTTCAAAAATTATCAATATATGGCCAATCTTGCTTCATCTACATTCCCCACCCCACTCACTAGATTATTTTTAATCAAATCCCAGACATCAGATCATTTTATCCATAAACACACGCATACATATATACATGACAAAAACTCCTTTTTAACTTAACCACACTTAAAACATTAACAATAACCCTTTAGTATCAAATATCCAGTTAGGGTTTGTATTTCCCAGCTCTCTCAGAAATGTCTTTTTTAAAACTTCTTAATAAATATTTTTTAATCTAAATGGCTACTTTTTTTGGACTAATTATCCTTTTTAATTTATCTCTATTAGCCCTCCTCCACCCCTTCCCCAGCATAACAGATTGCACAAGAGGTCTAAAATGTTCTAAGTACTTTCTGTTTAGTCAGAGGAAAATAAAACTCACCAGACTCATTAACAAGCAATTCTGTACTGAGAAGGTGCTATGTGGCTCAGGGAATGGCCCAGCTGAGGAAAAGACACCAGGATGGTGGAAGGAGGAAAAGGACAGGGTTCTGGGGAGCTGAAAAGGATTTCTAGAAAGCAGGGTTTGAGGAGGAAAAGGGAAGCAATCAGCATTTGGGATCATAAACCACCAGTTAGCTGGAGAAACAGCCTTGAAGAAGAACATAAGGGCTGGAGCAAAACAGAGAAACTGTGATGAGACTAGTGGTGATGTAGACATCGTTTGCTACTGGGTTCAAGGGTAGAGAGACCTAGGGTCCAACCAAGAAAGGACTGGCTCCAACAAAGACTGAATGGGGGAAGACGGAAACTATTTACTCTGGGACTGCTCTGACGGGGAGGGAGAGTCTTCTAAGTCTTTCACACCAGGGATCAGGCCCAGTTTTACGCACTTTACTAATTGAACCCTCACAACTACCTTAGGATACAGCTCATGTGATTATTATCCCTGTCCTACAAGTGCAGCAACTGAGGCACAAGTTAGCTGACGCCCAAGTCACACAGCTAATGAGTAGAAGGGACAAGACTCCAACACGAATTCTAACTCCAACATCACAGGCCTTAACACAACACCATATAGCCCCTTTCTCTGGTAAGAATGTCAAAGCCAGGATGGACCCACCAGTTAGAAATGTGGTGACTACACTTGGGTGCTGCTTTAGCTTTGAGCATGGGTTACGTCCTCTGAGGAGCTCAGCCTACCCTTGTGAGTTGCTCTGACTGTTCAGAGTCATGCACACTCTTCTACACATTAAAGAAATGACCGTTCGCAGACTGGCTGTATGTGCTCTACAACACTAGGCAGGGATGGAAAGGAGAGTCTGTGAGAGAAGATGAGAAGGTAGGGCAGGACACATCTGGGGTCTCCCTGTTTGTGCACCCAAGGCAGGGGTGCTAAAAGCCAGGTTAAGATCTATTTCTGGAACGCCTCTAATGCCACCCCTAAAACCTGAATATTTCATACCCTCCTTTTAGAAGTAATAAATCCCTAAGCCTCTTGTTCTTCCTGGCCTGCCCACACTCCCACCACTGAGTTGGGAACTAGCCTAAGAAACAGCCTACCCACATTAGCAAACCCATCCATGTCCTAGCACTTCCACGTCAATGTCTCTTGACTATCTCAGCCCACCCTCAGCCCTACCTGGACCCCTTCAGAAGCCCGATCTGTCTCCAGGTTTGCCCTCTCTGAGCCACACTATTGGCAGCCAGGGAAAAGAGCCATAAACCCCGCACAAAGTACAAGACTTTGCATCTTCAGCCCCTGCCTGCTCTCCTGCCTCTCCAGCCTCATGCCTCCCACACTTTCCTCCCAGTGCCCAATACGTGGACTTCGTGTTACCCCTTCAAACAAGCCCTGCTATCTCACTTCCCGCAGGCGGACCCATCCGCCTGGAACATCCTCGTGACCTCCCCACTCCCTTATTTGGCGTAGAGGCCCCTTCTTCCCGGGTGCTTCCCTCGATGCCTGAGTCTAGTGAGAGACATGTATTTTGAGTTCTGAGGGAACCTCCTCGTTTCCTAACATAGCACTTCTCACACAGCTCTGCCATGCCTGTTGGGAAGTCTGTATCTCCCTCTAGACATAAAGGCTCTGTGGAGGTGGGGACTGAGTTATTCAACACCTCTCCACAGCCTCCAGCCTAGCACCTGATTTGTGGTAAGTGCCTAACCACGATGGGTGAGTGAGCGTGTGAATAGAAATGGAGTCTGGTGGGGGAGGTGGGGTTGCTCATGGGGTTGAGTGGGGTGGGCTGCACCTGGTTTCCTCACAAGCCCCCTGTCTGCTGTCCTTAGTCCAATGCCACCCCACTTGCTCCTATCCTCTTCCTCACACACGCCGTCTAAAATTACTAAATTCACATTTCGAGTCTGAAGTTAGGCGCTCTGGGCCATGTCTGGAACCCTATCTAAGTGACTCCAGGTGTCTCCTAGGAAACCATGAATCCAGAGGCTTTCCCAGCAGAGAGGAATTTACTGGAATAGCGTCATATGCTCCAACCCAAATCCCCGATGACTAAACCCTGAACTTTAGAGGAAGATAGTAAGGTCTTAGTGTGTGTAGCCTCTGGCCTGGGACATATAAGAAAAAGACTGAGTCTTAAATGTGAGACACCCCTCCCTTCACTTACTATAGCTGCTAACTCAGCTAACCACCCGCTGTCCAATAATCCAATGACACTCACAACTAAGACCCGGAAATCACTTGGCGCTGCCTTAAACTCTTCTAGAATGAGCCAGGGCATTGGCCTAAAGGTTAAGAAAAAGAAAAGAAAAAAAAGACAGAGGAAGGAAATAGGAAAAGAACAACAACCAGATGGGGAGGAGAGGCAGTCAGGGAGGGAGAGGAGGAAGGAAGTGGCAAGGAGGGAGGGAGAGAGTCACTTACTGGGCTCAATTCCAAGCCCTCTGTTTACTGCGCCTCTTTAGGAATAAGAGGTTTCGGCTGCCTTAAGGCGTATGGACACTATCTCCTAGAAGCTCCACCCTTTCCTCTATAAAATGAGGGCAGGGTCCATGCTCACTGTTAATCCCTCTGGGAGCCCCTTGCAGACAATTTCTAAATCTCATTGTCCCCCCACCTCATCCTCCTTCTTGCCCCATCTCCTGTCATTAAAAGAATATGTGCCTCAAACTCCTAAAGAAACCCCAAACCCGGGCTGGAGGTGAGGTTGAAGGGTCTGAGCACAGGCCAAGGAGAGGGACACCAGGGGAATGCCCACCTGCAGGACAAAGCCACAGGGTCCTAGAGCAGTACTGACCCTACCCATGGCCTTGACCAACATACAGCATTGACTGGTATGAAGGACAAATGCCAGCATTGGACAGGTCTCTGAGGCCCACCTCTGGAGTATCTGAGTATGAATTACCTGGGGCCCTGAACCTTGCTAAAAGCTGATCTTATCTTCCTCCTTATGAGACTTATCTCATCTGTCTTCTAAAAATAGAGAGGACAATACCTTCTTCTTAGGATTGCCTAGGGAATGATATTAAATAGCTTTTGTATTAGTTTAAGTTGAGCCTTCACACCACTGCAGCCAAGCAAAATTTTTATTTTGTAGCATTTTAATTTCTTCTCTATTCTTGAATTGCCACATTCAATCAGTAGTAATAACATTAGTCAAAATATAATTATGAGGGCCGGCCGAGTGGGTCAGTTGGTTAAGAGTTGGCTTAAGAGCGAGAGCTCTGAGCAACAGGGCCACCGGTTCGATTCCCACATGGGCCAGTGACGCTGTGCCCGAGCTGAGCTGTCGCTGAGTTGCCAACAGGTGGCAGGATGGCTCAGCTGGTGTAACAACAAGATTGCCTGTTCGATGGTGGGTTACGCCCACCCGCAACTAAAACTGAACTTGGCACCTTGATCTGAGCTGCCACCCAAATGGCTCAGTGCATAGAGCGTGTGCTCTTAGCAACAAGGCTGCTGGTTCGACTCCCGCATGGGATGGTGGCTACGCCCACCCGCAACTAAGATTGTAACACAGCACCTTGAGCTTAAAGGCCACGAGCTGCTGACAGGCAGCCAGATGGCGACTGGCATCCTCCACAACGAAGATTGAAGAACAATAACTTGGCTGGTCCCCTTCCCCAATTCCCCAACACTGTTCCTCTCCCCCAATTCCCCAATAAAATCATATATATATATGAATAAAGAGAATGATGACTACTGCCACATGCCAAGTCCTCTTGTGAGCCAGGCACAATGCTGAGCGTTTATATGTTTTTACATATATTCTCTCATTTACATGTTTTTATAACTATTATCTCATTTACTATCCCTACAATCTATTTTATAGGTGAGAAGACTGACTCTTAGATGAAGCTACATGTCCCATGTGTCAGGAAGAATATCCCTTTATGAGTAGTCTTACTCATAATGTAATGTGTCATTTCATCTCTTAAATCACTGTTATGATCTCTGAAGCTTTTCTTCCTGACTCCAGCCTCTCTCTCCACCTAAATCAACTCCAAGAAGTCTCCAAAGCAAGCAAGCCTGTATTCAGTGAATCTTCCTGTCAATCAACAAACATTTAAGTGCCTACTTTGTGTCAGGTACTGTGTTAAGTGTGCAAGTCGCTCAGACCACAAGTGTGGCTGCTGCCCCTAGGATGACCAACAGTCACACCAACATACAAACAAGGAGTTACAGAATGTACAGGAAATGAAGAGGGCACATGGAAAACAGTGACCCATTCTACCCAATGGGGTAAAAAAAAAATTTTTTTTTTAAAGGCTTTAGAGAGGAACCAGGGAGAGGAGACATGAAAGATCATCAGGGAATGGTGGGAGATTTTTAGGAAGGTAGAAGAGACAAGGCTTGGGAAATGAAGGAGTCCAGGTTATTTCCCAGACTTCTGTTAGGCAACTGAATGGAGCTTAGAAATATAGGCTTATGAGGGGAGATGCCAAGTTTAGCTTTGTTGAATCTAAGTAAATATGGGACGTGTAACTGGAAGGATCCAGGAAGAACAAACGCTTATTTCTCCTGTGACTTTACTCTGGGCCACACAGTGTTTCACTGAGTCCCCACAACAACCCTATTATTATGTCCCCCTTTTTACAGTTGAGAAAACTGAGACACAATGAAATTAAATAACTTGCCCACAATCACATGGCTCTGAAAAGCCAGGCTCCTAGACACCAAGCTAAGACGACCCTCTCTGTACTTGGACATGTGAGTCTGAGGCTCAGGAGAAGCTGGGGCTATACACACAGATTAGGCCTACAGAAGACATCTGAAGCCTTGAGAGGAGGCCAGATTACACAGGGAGCACATATGATGAGCAAGAGGGCCAAGGACAAAACCATGGGAACACCATCTCATCAAAGCAGGAATCAGCAAAGGATGTTAAAACAAAATTGTGGGCCGGCCGAGTGGCGCGTTGGTTAAGAGTTGGCTTGGGATGCTAGCTCTGAGTACCAGGGCCCCGGTTCAGACCCCACATGGGCCAGTGACGCTGCGCCCTCTACAGCTAAGATGGTGAACAACAGCTCGACCTGGAGCTGGGCTGCCGTGAGTCACTGGCGATGACGTAGGCTGCCATGGGGCTGGCCAGCAGCGGGTGTAAGCTTTCCTGAGCCACCGTGAGCGGCCGTCCAATGGCTGGCAAGGGACTGCCTCACCCAGGAAGAGTGCAATGATAATACCAACATGGGCCAGTGAAGCAACATCCTACACAACTGGACTGAAGAACAAAAGGACAGCAACTTGTCTGTTCCCTTTCTCCCCATTCCCCAGCGCTGTTCCCCTCCCACAATTCCCCAATAAAATCTTTAAAAAAAAAAACCAAAAAAATGAAATTGTTGGAAGTTAGTAAAAGAAAGTAAGTCCAGATGGCTTCTCAGAAGGCCTGGGAAGGACTCTTTGGATTTAGCAGCTAAAAAGCATATTAGCTCCTTTGTGTCTGTTGTAACAGATTCAGCCTCAATTTGAGCTTCCCGGCTTTTCTCCAACTGGTCTTCCCACCCATCTTCTGCTGCCTTCCTAACTCCCCTCTCCACCTCTATGCAAGGCAGGCAAATCTTCCCGGAGTGTTTTCTACCTGGTAGGGAATTGGGGCTCGTGTAAGGCATTCTCCAACAAAGTCACGCTGTTTGTGTCAGCACACATACTATTCTCCTAGCCAGAAAGATCCTGCCCCTCCTCGGCACAATCCATTTACCATATTTCTTTGAAACCTGGCCCAAAACTTACCTCTATCTTGAGGTTTTAAAAAATTATTAGTCCTATCTCATTTTAAATGTGTAGGTCTCTTCATAGTTTTAAGTACTTCTTGGCACTCAAGTTTTTCCATATATATGTTATATATTCTATATTAATATCAGTGCTCACTCACCTATGAGCTAACCAGCTTCTTAAGAAATAGAGCAAATCTATTTGTTGGTACCCTCTCACTATGTGTTCTGCACAGTGGTTGCTGAGCAAATGTTTTGAAGTAAAACTGACCATTGAATATTTACTCAAAGCAAGTTATTTATTAGCACGTGTGAGTAATGGAGAGGAAGAATTGTTAAAGAGGAATGTGTGCTGATTCTCATATTTTTATCTAGGCTGACTTCTAAGGCAAGGGTGGAGTCCCTGAGAAATTTCTCTGCCCTTGATGAAGGATTAGTAGCCATCAGAATTTTGATGACATAAAAGTGATGCATCATGGCAACAGCTTATGAATAACATCTGAATAACATCACTGAATTGAGTTTCTACGCAGTAACTGAAAGAAAATAAGCCATCATACAACCATAGGCAGATCTAAACAAGTATAACAACAGTGTTCATCTCAATTTCTTCACTTTTGGGTAGTTCCCTGGGGACATTATCATCTTCCTCTATTCTAAACAAAACATGTCAACTTTAGTTTAATATAAAATTACTGAAATATGAAATAAAGTACTGGAATTGTTTTTTAAATAAGATTTTCAGTGAAACTCAAATCTCTTAGGCTCAGAATTTTAAAAAGTGAAATTTCCAGGAAATAGGTGAGTGGATAAGATGAAGTCCTTTACTGGTATACCACCCCAAAGCTCTCAAGGACACGTTCTTTATATATTGAAATGAAATACATTAAAGGTAACATATTCATGTTAGATCCAACAAACTCCAAGCTAAACTTATCAGTCTTCTTAGAAGCCCATGTTTCTAAAGCCCTGAGAATGGCTCTACCATCCACTCAGGGGCCTAGCAGATCTAAAAATACAACATAGGCTATCTCATGTGGGAGAAGAATGAGAAAGCAGACCACATGGCCAAAAATTAGATGATAACAGTAAGCAACTATTATTGCAATAAATGTAAATGGTAACATTTTTTATTTTGAAAAAAGACTACACTATACTATACTTATAAGAACCTCCCCTAAAACAACAGGATTCAAAAAGTTGAAAGCAAAAGAAAGGGGAAAACTGAAAATAAACGCAAAAAAGCAATAATAATAATAAATGTCTATTCAAAGGTATTATGGATCAGGTACAAAATTAAATAGCTTGTTCAAGGTAGGAAAATTAAGTAAGAGTTGCGGTATTGATATCACACAAACTTTAATCAAGGCAAAAAAGTATTATAATAATTAGGGATACACCACATTAAACATACAACCATCATAAACTTCTATGTACTGAAAATATAACACCAACACACATAAAACAAAAACTACCAGAAATACAAGGAGAAATCAAAAGAAATGCCACAGTTATAGGAGACTTCAATACTTCTTTATCAGTCCTCAGCAGATGAAATAGACAAAATGAATAATAATATGGTAAATTTTTATAAATATTCTATGGATACTTTAATCAAAATATTCTCTAACTTCATAATTTATTAATCTCCATTACTAATCATGTAACTTAGATCCTCTATATCTGCGATCAACAAACATTTTCTGTAAAGGGCCAGGTAATAAGTAGTTTAAGCTTTGCAAACCATGTTTGTAGCTGAAAGCACCCACAGATAATGCATAGACAAATGAGCATAGCTGTGTTCCAATAAAACTTTATTTACAAAAAGAGGTTGTGGGATGTGTTTAGCCATGGACCTAGTCTATTGGACCTGCTCTGTATGATTTGCTTTTGTTGAAGTGGTCATGGAACATTTACAAAACCAGCATATTTTACACCACTAAAAACCCCTGGAGTTCTAAAATAAAAAAATGTAGACTATATATTCTGACCACAAGGCAATAAAAATAGGAATAAAAGTTGAAACAAACACATCAAACTACTCAGAAGATCTGAGACCACCTCAAGTGAAAATACTATTCAAATTCATTGTTTTTAAAAGTCCTATTATACCAACACATCATTTCCTGTCCATTTCCTCAGCTCAGTCTGTGGATTTTTAAATAGCACTGGATCTGAAGACAAACTCCCACAATGAGAAGAATAAAATCACACAGTCAAAAATCTTCTTCTGGGCC
>NW_017731426.1:1071125-1073856 GCF_001890085.2 Hipposideros armiger | reverse complement strand
CCAATAAAATCTTAAAAAAAAAAATTCTTCTTCACACCCTATTAGCCTCAGTTTCCACTAAGGCGTGAAATATAAAGGCACAGACTCCACAGAGGACCCCCAGGGCACATGTGCAGGTACAGAGGTGCTAGAATCTCAGCCTAGGAAGGCGCTGGGGGGCTTCCCAAGACCCCTCAGCATAAACTCAAGGCCCAGGCCCTGCTTCCTCACAGCTACATGGTCCTGCAGAGTCAGAAGGAGAAATCAAGCTTTCTGACTCAGGTTGAGAGCACTTCCCAGGAATGTGCTGCCCATTCCCAACAGCCCTTGAAGCACACACCTCTCCACACCCTGGAGGAGCCTTTCTGTCTCCCAGGTAACAGCTCTCCTGACCCTTCCTCCCCTCATTCCTTCCCTCTCCAAGTAGCAGCCAACACACTGCACTGGAGGGTGGAGCTCTGACTCCATCCTCAGCCCTCCATGGGCCCCAGGCCATTGTGTCTGAAGTGGTTCAAGCATTCCCCTTCAGGAATGAGCCCACAGCAGTGGATGATTCAGCTGAACCCTTCAACAGGTGTGGCATTTACAAACCCTCAGAGGAGAAAATCAGCCTGGAAAGAAGTCAGGAATGGAAAGCCCTTCAAATTCCTTGAGCCTGAACAGACTTCTATTTGCTAGCCCTTCCTTTCCCACCGCAGGTGTTTTAGAGGCTATCTTGGACCGCTTTGGAGCCATTCTCAAGTCCTATATTGTTGTTGGGGAAGGTGGCTGTTGCTGGACATTCAACTTCCATCTGCCTGGGGTTCCTGAGCAACTCAAGGGGCAGCCGGGGAGGGAATGCCGGGAAGCGGAAGGCCCCACGCTCACATCAAGAGAAGGGGTGGCTTCTAGAACCTATTTCCAAAATTCAGAAGGGCATGCTTCTTGTGGAAGGACAAAGTAATTAGGAACTTTTCAGTAACTGGGTAAAATAGCAGTTGTCACCATCTCTCTCCTCCTGACCACTGCCCCCCCCCTTCCCACCCCTCTCCACCCCAGTGTCTTCCCTACTTCTAAGATCTCTCTCCCTCTTTTCTCTTCCCCTAGAGAGCAATCCCAGAACTACTCACCTGCCTGACCAGGATTCCACCTACTAAGAGTGTGTACAATGTGTCTGAGCAGAAACTACTATACTATTCTGATGGTCATTTTGCTCTCTGCCTCTAGCTTAGCCTGGGAAGCCCGGGGGGAACGGGGCGGGGTGGGGGAGTTCAATTAGCGGAAGTTCTTTCTTGGGATTCTCTTTTTGCTCATAGCCAGCTGCAGTCCATTACCACCAGGCTCTGTCTCTCGTAGCCCACTCCTCCCGACGCCACTCTCCCCAGGATTAGCATCTGGAGGCGGGGCGCGCTCCGGCTCTGTGAGCCTCACTTACCTTGTGGCTTGGCTTTGCTGCTTGAACTCGCGCTGCTTCCCGCGCGTTAGAGGCAGGACCGAGCCCCTCGGTGCTGGGGAGCCCGCTACAGCGATCGCGCCCTCGCGGCGCCGAGCAGTTATAAAGGAGGCCGTTGCCTGAGGGAGGGAGCCAGCGAGGGGTGAGCAGAGGGACAAGGGGCGGGAGAGGGTCAGGGGAAAAGGACACGCCTATTCCAGTTCCACGGCACTGCATGCTGTTATGAAAATAAAGTCCCCGCGCCAGGGAATGAACCAAAAGCTGCCTGACGTCAGCTGCACAGTCACCCTTGAAATTGGGAGGAGGGCACCTCGGCCCCGCCCAGCTCATCAGACAGCTCTGAGACGAACGGTGCACCGGCTGGTCCCCCCGGCGCTGGGGGCCAGAGAGAGGGGCCAGAGGCACCGCTCCCTATCAGCCCTGAAAGCCGTCACCTCCGGGACGGAGCCACACCCGCGCTCCCCGCCTGGCACTCCTATCCCCGAAGGGCAAGGGCTAGCCAGGTTGTAGCTCCTATGCTAGTTCCTGGGTCCCACAGCCCCTGTGTGGGGTGTGAAGGGGGCGGGGTGGGGGGCACAGACTTATTGACCATGTTTACTCGAGTAATAGAACAGGGAGCTAACCTTCCCTGTCTCCACGGCTCTCGCCCCACCAGAGCAGGATGAGAAACCAGACGCGCAGAAGGACCTGGTGGCCCCCCTCTCAGGGCCCACCAGCCCAAGAGAGGTAGAGGCCAAGGAAAACTTCCGGAGGGAGTGGGGAGGGTCCAGAGTCAGCTCTGCGGTTCCACCTGTTAGAACTGTCCTCAGTTGAGCCCCATTTAGTGCTGCCCCGGGGCGGGGAGATCATTATCTCTTTACTTTCCTAGCTACCTCTCTTAAAGCCTCACAATGCAGGCTGAGAATGGGAATGCCAGATAAAATTATGAAATAAAGGAATTTGCCTTTGGTGTCTGGTTGCCCCTCTCTCGCTGCCCACGCCTCTTCCCATTATCAAGCCAATCCTACTGAAGCTTGTCTTTGTTTACTTGTCAAACAATCCTTAAGTGGCTGCCCCCTCAGTGTCAGGGCTCAGGAAAGGCTCTACCCCATTGCCTTGAAGGAGGGGAGCTCTGTGCTTTTGAGGTCCTGGATTAGCACACCTGGCAAACTAACCTGTGTTACTATGCATATGAACTAACGAGTAAGGCCCAGGGTTCCCAGCTTTCTCATCACTTCTCACACCCCAAGATTCCAAAGTCTAATAGCCTTTTTAAAATGTGACTTTTTAGAGACAATGCCTCCACCTTTGTTAGGCTTTTATTTCACTCCCAAGAAACCA
>NW_017731426.1:1066962-1068722 GCF_001890085.2 Hipposideros armiger | reverse complement strand
TGTTATACCAGAGGAGCACACAAGGACCAGGCCTGGGCAAGAGGGGCCACAGTCAACACACCCCACAGCATTCTGGGCAGCCCTCACTGGGAGCCAGAAGCTTAAAGGATGAGTAAGAGTTTTTCAGATGAAGGGGGACGAAGGGAAGAGGGCTCCAGGGAGAGGGGACTGAATTTACAAAGGCACAGAGGTGTGGAACAGCCCAGCCCCTTTGTACAGTGTGAGCACAAAGCGTGGGCAGCAGCAGGTGAAGCTGGACAGGGGGACGGTGGCCAGATTGAGTGTGGAGCCCCAGACTCATCTTGGAAGCAGAAAAGCATGGAAGCATGAAGCAGGGGACGAACGGGAGGAGATGTGTGAGGTGGACAGCTGTGTCGGGGCCCTAAATCCAGTGACTGCTGGTGTCCTTATAAGAAGAGGACATGGAAAGATACACAGACACAGAGAAGACAGAGACACAGAGAAAACGGCCCTCTGAAGACAGAGGCAGAGATTGGAGTTATGCTGCCACAAACTAAGGAACACCAAGGATGGACGGCCACCACCAGAAGCTGGGGGAGAGGCCTGGAAGAGATTCTCCCTCAGTGCTCCAGAAGGAACCAGCCCTGCCCACACCGCCTGCATTTCAAACTTGTACCTTTGAGAACTGTTAAAGAATAAACTTCTGTTGTTTTAAGTCACCAGGCTTGTGACCCCTTTGTTAGGGCAGCCCTAGGAAACTAATAAACCTCTGAAATGTAGAATATTTTGCATATGCCAGAGGGTTATGTGTAATGCTGAAAAGAGCCTGCCTAGCACAGCAGGAGTCTTAAGAGCTTAATCTTGAAGTGGTCTTGGTTTCATCTTCCCACCTCCACCAGGTGGAAGGGAGAGAAGTGGAGTGTGCAAAAGGTAAACACGCGTGGCGCAAGGGAGATGACACTTGAAGCCCCGGAATGCAGTCTGTAGGGAACCAGAGCTTGCGGTCAGCACGCTGGCCAACCACCAACTCTGCCTGTCTCGGGCCTCTTGGTGTTGGGCTACGAAAAATGCCGTGGTGACAGCTCAGACTTCCCTCCACCTTTTCTGGGATTGACTTTAAGATTATGCTCATATTCAGAGTCTTAATTCCGAGGTAAGTTGCAAACTGAATGAAGCCTCCATGCTGAAACCAGAGAGGTGCTGCCCTTAACCCCAAGGCTGGGTTAGAGTCCCATTAAGTGCCCAGACTGGTTCCGTGACATGAAACCCAATGCAGCGGTAGCTCAGTGAATCTGTTTTGACCTACCTCTCTCTCTCTCTGCTCAGCCCAGGGCAAGGAGTCGGTGGCCAGAGTGGTTCTATTGGCATGAACTTGAATAAATTCAACCTTGGATTTAGGAAAGCCTGGCCTGAATCCTACTAACAGCTCCAGAGTCTATTGCCTTACCTGAAAAAAGGGAGTTCATAACATTTAATTCACAGTGTTGTCGTGAGCATCAAATAGACATACACCGGCACATAGGAGATATTCAGTAACACTCATTCACACACGCTTGGATTTCTGGCACTGGAGGCAGTAAGGCATCTTCCTGACTCTGTACATGAAAGACAACAGTGAAGACAGCAAAATTCCCTTTCAGCCTCTACCTTTGTCAGGCTTCTCCCTCACTTCCAGTTATCCAAATGCCCATACACTTTTCATATGTTGCTCAACAACAACAAAAAATTCATTTGGGCTAAACTGTTAAAGGAATGCAAGGACTGTCCCTTCTGGGAGTATTTTCTATTAAAAGAAAGGC
>NW_017731426.1:1058928-1064798 GCF_001890085.2 Hipposideros armiger | reverse complement strand
CCTTGAGGAATGACATGATCTGACTTACATTTTACAAGGGTCACACTCCCGGGCTGGCCGAGTGGCACGTTGGTTAAGAGCTGGCTTGGGACACCAGAGGGCCCGGTTCGGATCCCACATATGAGGGCCAGTGACACTGCCCTCTACAGCTAAGATGCTGAACAACAGTTCAACCTGGAGCTGGGCTGCCATGAGGGGGTCGGCGTAGGCTGCAGCCTCTGCTGCAGTGAGTTGCCATGGGCTACCGTGTGTAGCCAGCAGCCAGTGTGAGCGGCCAGCAGCCGCCATGAGAGGCCGTCCGGAAGCCAGCAACTGATCTGCCTCACCCAGGAAGAGCACAATGATGGTGCCAACTTGGGCCAGTGAAGCAACGTCCTCCACAACTAGACAGAACAAAAAGGACAGCAACTTGTCTGTTCCCCTTCCCCCAATTCCCCAGTGCTGTTCCCATCCCCCAATCCCCCAATAAAAATCTTAAAAAAAAAAAAAGCAAGGGTCACACTCTCATTGTGAAGCAGGAGTTTGGTGACCCTATCAGAAGTTAAGAGTTAGAAATTAATATGAAGTTAATTTCCTAGGGTGGTTTAGAATAAGTCAGTGATCATTTAGCCAAAGGGGGAAAATGTCACAGAAGCATAAATGATCATTTTTTTCCATCCTGTTTTTATCTTCTATGGTTCCATCTTCCTTTCACAAGTTTAAAGTCATAGGTTTGTTGGTTTGTTGGTTTATTTGTTTGTTTGTTTGTTTTTTCCACAGTTGTTCACGGTGATGATTCATTTAGATTCCCAGCATAGAACCATGAATTCCTTCCTCTGCCTTCAATGCACAACTTTTATGTCCCAGCAAATAAAATGAGAAGAATGAAAACATTTCTATTCACAGAGATTGGGGTACTTCAGAGTTTCAACTTAGGAAGGCATGGAAGATTTTCACTTCTAAAGTGCAGTGTTTTCAAATAACACTAACTTCCCAAATGTCCCGGTCTCCCTATGTCCCTGAAGTGGTAGGCTTGGCTGAGACCCGTAGAAGATAATGACTTGTCCGAACTTTATGTAATGAGACAGTGGAACCCAGAAAAATATTCCTACCAAGATAAGAAGGTCACTAAATAAAGTCAATTATCTGAGTGCAGGGGAAATATTTGCCTTTCCAATACAGATTGGCCTAAGGTTTTTAAAATATATATATTCTTTAATAGAGCCTTAATCATAATTTCCTGAGTTATCAGGAGAAGTAAGAATGAAGCCTGAAGGAAGAAAGAAGTAGGAGCCAAACATTGACTGAAGGTCTAGTCTGTGCCAGCTCTCCTTTTTATGTAAAAGGAACTAAGGAGAACTCTTCATGTATTCTCTCAATAAATTTATACAAAACACCAACTATGTGCCAGGTTATGTGTGTTTCAGATGAACCTGAATCAATAAAAGGGCTTCATCCAAATCAATGCATCACCTTTGCATCAAAATGTCTTTCATCTCCTCTCTTGGGTTGGAAAATCAGCAGAGTATTACCTTGTGTTGCCTGTCCTTTAATTGCTAAGTTCATTCAATATGGTGGTGGGCCAAAAGGGCTAGTGTCCCACAGGGGGTGGAATGACAGAGGTCCCCAGGCCACATCTGAGTCTGGTTCTGGCCTCAGAGATGGACCAATGACAGCAGTGGACACAGGAGACTGATTAACTGGCTAATTCAAGGAAATCACAAGCCCAAACCAGAGCGAAACTCCTGTGGAAAGACTGTGGGCTGACACTCAGGAAACACCCTGGGGCCCCCACCAGCAGGGACACACCGCCATGGCAGCTCCTAAACCACCCTGGCCTGCGGCAGGTGGAGACCAGAACAAAGATGCTATTGGGCCTGTCAGTCATTTCCTTATGTCTCTTATACTACCCCAAACCACTACTGCTTGAAACATCTTTTCAAGAAACTGATGGGTGTGACCTTGGGAGGGAACAGTGTAAATAGGCACTGACAAAGGTGAGTATTGAGAAAAGAAGACTATTTTAAGAGAAAGCGGGAGAAGACCAAGCTGCCTTCATCTTAATAAAGGCGAAAGCCCCGGATATTTCTGGGCATGACGGCTCAGTTTCCCATAACCAAGGCTCATCCTAGATCCCCTGAGAAAGAACTTCTGAATTGAGACCTACGGAAATTTGACTTTCCCATTGTAAAAAAGTATGCCTCTCTTCCCACAAAATAATAATACTCTGTGTGTCTGAGAGAAATATAGATAGACATGAACATATATATGTTTACAATGTTGAACTATTAGTTAATAATATTTGGAGGTGAGCGGAGCACTTAGAATAGTGTGTCTGGCCCACGATAGAATGTCAGTAAATAGTAGCTCTAGGTGGGAATAAGCTTGATCAACGAGAAGACTGAAATTCAGAGAGACCAAGGGATGTGTCTTAGGTCCCAAACCTAGCTAACTGGAGATTCAAGACTAGAACCCAGGTCTCCAGGCTCCTGTGTCAGGCACCCAGCTGTTGTATCACCCGAATTCCCACTCCCCGACTTATTTAAGAATAACAATCTAGATAGCAAAATCTTTTACATCCTGCATTTTTACTCCCACTCACAAAAAGTGGAAGAAAGTCTTCTTCGTGTTCTCCAGGACCACCAACACTCCCTGTTTTCTGTAGTTCAGGGGTTCCTAACCTGAGGTCCATGAACCATACACAAACCCCCGGGATCCAAAGATGCATTTCCATTTGAGAGCCCCTCTCCATTGTCAGAAACGGCTGTGCATTTTGTCTACTACCCTGGCTCACCCGATCTCGGAAGCTAAGCAGAGTCAGGCCTGGTTAGTATTTGGATGGGAGAAATGTGTGTGCATTTTCCTTGAGAAAATGTCCATAGCCTTATCACATTCTCAAAGGTATCCGTGGAGGGATAAAGGTTAGCACCACTATTAATTTATATCCCTTCATATTGTACTTGCCAGCGTCGATGAGGTTTTCCCTGGCTCTCAGTTTTTAAAAGGATGCCGCTACAATGACCTTAAGAATACAGACTGACTGACCAACAAAGAGGCCTGGCTGAGAAATACTGGGTTGGCCGAAGGGATGAGCGTTTCCCTCTGCTGGCATTTTATTTAAAGTTGATTGGCTTACGACCAAGGGTTTTTCTCTCATTAAAACACACCATGGAATATTCATAAGAAGCAATAGTTTCTTTTTAACCAGTGTTATGGACTGAATATTTGTGTTCCTCCCACCCCCTACCCCAAATTCATATGTTAAAGCCCTAACTCTCAAATGTGACATTTGGAGATGGGGTCTTTGGGACGTAATGAGGGTCAGATGAGGTTAGGAGAGTGGAGCCCTCATGATGGAATCAGTGCCCTTGTAAGAGGAGATGCCACAGAGCGCTCTCTCTCTCTCTCTCTCTCTCGCTCTCTCTCTCTCTCTCTCTCTCTCTGTCTAACACACACACACACACACATACACACAAGGGGTCATCTGAGCACAGAGAGAGATGGTGGTCACCTTCCAGCCAAGGGGAAAGGCCTCAGAATGAAACGAGCTGTCGGCACCCTGGTCACGGACTTCCAGCCTCCCAAACTGTGAGAAAATAAATTTCGGTTGTTTAAGCCACCCAGTCCATGGTATTTTGTTATGGCAGTCCAGCTGACTAATACGACAAGTTTAATTATTTTTCGTGATAACGACAACTGACACCCAGAGTTTTTACAGTTTTCCACAGCACTTGTGCTTTGTCTCATTCTCAATCTTTACAGAAACTCTTCGCAGCAAATGTTACCCTCATTTTACAGGTGAAGAACTGAAGCTCAGAGGGTTAAGTGGNTTCCAGGTCAGGTCTTCTTTCTGGACCTCAGTTTTCCCCTCTGCTAAAGAAGGAAGTTGAACTAGGCCATCCTTGTCCAATAGATATGTCATTCAAGCCACAAATGTGAGCCACATATGTCATGTTAAATTTTCCAGCAGCCACATTAAAGGAAGTAAAAAGAAACCGGGGGATTAATTTGAATAATATATGTTATTTAACCTAATAGATCCCAAACATTACCATTTCACCGTGTAATCAATCTTTTTAAAAATATTAATGAGCTATTTTACATTCTTTCATTTCACACTGTGTCCTCAAAAGTCCAGTGTGTGTTTTATACTTACAGCACTTGCCACTCTGGACTAGCCACATTGCAAATGCTCAAAAGCCCATGCAGCTAGTAGCTCGCACATGGACAGCACAGGACTAGCGATCCCTAGCTCCACATTATAGAAGTCTGAATCACCACACCTAGGGTGAGGTTCATGACATCAAGAAAAAGATATCAAGTCAGAGAAGGGAGTGAAAGCAGAGGGTTTGTGACTTTAGGGATTTCCCTCTTATTCCCCCCCCAACCCCTCCCCAGAACAAGGAAGTCGGGGAAACCTCATGTGAAAGGGTGAGTGTGTTTTGCTTTTCCTATTGCTCCTTGTTCTCTGGGTGACGTCTGTCTGACGGGTCTGGGGCTATTTGTGAGANCGGCCAAGTGGCTCAGTTAGTTAAGAGCGCGAGCTCTGAGCAACAGGGTCACCAGTTCAATTCCCACTTGGGCCAGTGAACTGTGCCCAAGCTGAGCTGCCGCTGAGCTGCCAACAGGTGGCAGGATGGCTCAGCTGGTGAGAGCATGTGCTCCTAATAACAAGGTTGCCGGTTTGACTCCCACATGGGATGGTGGGCCATGCCCACCCGTAACTAAGATTGAACAGGGCACCTTGAGCTGAGTGGCTGTGAGCTGCCAACAGGTGGTCGATGGCAACTGGACTTGGAGCTGAGCTAGATGTGCCCTCCAAAACTAAGACTGACGGACAACAACTTGGCTGTTCCCCTTCCCCAATTCCCCAACACTGTTCCCCTTCCCCCATTCCCCAGTAAAATTTTAAAAAAAAGAAAAAAGGAAGGCCTACTGATTCCACTCAGCAATAAAAAGGGATGAATCATTGATACACACCACAACATGAATGAATCTCAAAAACATTATGCTGAGCAAGAGAATAGAAGGGTACACACTGCATGCTTCCAGTTATATAACATTCTAGAGCAGCAACATTGGCCTATGATGACCAAAAGCAGATCAGTGATTGTGCAGGGCCAGGGCCGGGGGCTGAGGATGTCCTGCAAAGGGGCACAAAGGGCAATTTCTGAGGTGGCAGAAATAGTCTCTATTTTTATGTGGCTGTTACACAGCTTACGCATTTGTCAAAACTCAATAACATGAGTATATTTATAAATAAATTATACATGTATAAAGATGATTTTTAAAGAGAAAAAAAGAGCCTATTTAATAGATTGATGCTTAACATTAAAAAATTAATCACTATGAATAGAATTTTAAGGACGCAGGAGGACGACAGAGTCAGGCCATGGAGGGCATTTCAGAATAAGTTCCTGGTCTGACAAAATTATTTGGTGTCCTTTCCAGGAGTAAGAAGCTATTTGGGAAATGTGGTTTAGACACCTGAATATTTAGAACTCTGCAATTAACCACACTCCTACCTGTGTGTTCTTCACTTCCTGGTTTGAGCCTAGGATATGGAATCGTGCAACAAATATATGTTGAATCTCTCTGCATGCCAGGCACTCTCCCAGAAGGTAGGGATTCCCCAGTTAACAAGACAAAGGCCCTGTCCTTGTGGAGCTTACTTTTTTTTTAGTGGAGGGAAGAAAATAGTAAGTAAACATATTGTGTCAAGCAGAATTGGGGGCAGGGTTGGAGGGAACAGATGCTGCTTTCCCTAAGGTAATATGTAAGAAGCCCTCTGTGAGGCCGGCCCAGTGGCTCAGTTGGTTAAGAGCTCGCTCAAGAGTTTGAGCTCTGAGCAACAGCAGTTCGAGTCCTGGCCCAAGCTGAGTAGCCACTGA
>NW_017731426.1:1051132-1052693 GCF_001890085.2 Hipposideros armiger | reverse complement strand
TCCCTGCCAGCCTCACCCTGCTGAGCTCATTTGCAGCTGGTGTTGTCGTGCAGCCTTAAACAGTCTGCTTTTTAGACATTTAGGTTTGGCAGGAGCTTAGCTCCTCCTTTAATTTCTCTTTCCCAAGTGAAAAGAGCTGACCAACTGACTTTCCTGCGGCCAGGCTGGCATCTTTTAGAAAACATCTCCATTCCCAGCTTATTTTCCATGATTCATACTTAGTGCTATTATTGTATGTCTACACATTTTAAGGCGCATAACAACTGTCAATTGGCTGTATCTTTAGCTGGTATTAGTCAGGGACTTTACCTCATTTGTTGGGTTCCAGCTCACCTATAATTTTAAAGGCTTCTATCTAGCAGGCAAGTCCACTCCAGTCTAGAACGAAGGGATGCACTCAGTCCTGTGTCTCCCGCCCCCCCTCCCCACACCCACTAATTCCATACCCTTCCCCATATCTCGTCTCTGTCTGCTAAACACCTTCCCACTTCTAATCTGCTCCTTTCTCTCTTTCTGTTTTAAACTAACATCTGTTGAGCACTTTCTTTACATGCTTTATATCCATTATCTCAATCATTTTCCCCTCCCAGGAAGAAGCTGATAAACGTTCATGGCAAGAAATATAGAACAGATAAGTTTAAATGGATTAATCCTGGGGCACTTTAAGTGGAAGCCAGACCTACGGCAAAGTGGGAGCCTGTTGTAAATATAAAAGTATTAGTAAGCCAAGTAAGGAAGGAATACAGGGTTTGGTTAAGTTTGGTTAAGTTAGATTGCAGGTGTCTTCCCGTAAGACCTTGAATCATGGTATCAGGTGTTTGTTCACCTGTCTCTCTTTTGCAAGACTGCTTCCATTGGCAAGATCATTACTCAGTTCAGTTCAACACAATGTACATAATTAAGCACCTACTGTGCGAGGGCATTGTACTGATCTTGCAACACAAAGATCTGAACTCTCAAAACTATAGAAAGTTCATGAATGTCTTTGTACATTTTTCAGGTGAGAAGTTTCATATCTTCCAAAGAATTTCAAGGTTCTTTGACTCAGAGGTTTAGAGTGATCGCTTTACAGATCTAAGTTATAAGCTAAATACCCCAGTGTTAAGATACTTTGTAAAAAGAATGAACATAAAAGCAGAACTACTATATAAACACACACAAAAGTGAAGTCCCCTTTCTGTCATGGAGGCACGCTGTGACCATGGGGAACAGAAGGACACTGCCCACCTTCACTCTCTTCTCCGGTCATGTAGCATCACTCAGGACTCAAACAGAAAGAGCGGTTGTCTAAGCTACTCTACCTAAGGCAGTTGATTAAGTTGGAAGGCTCAGGAACTGACTAATCTCTTATTTAGCCTTGTGAATTTGGTGTTCACTTACTGTTACCCCTTATAAGTCAACTGTTTAATTTGTTTCCTTGGCTAGATTTCCCTTGAGTGGAGTCATCAAGGTAAACAATTTTAAGTATACATATACATATATTCATATTGGAATTTAAGACAACAGACACCTGGCTTAGCTATCTGGTTCATTCATTCATGCATTCAATCATCATTTATTA
>NW_017731426.1:1041796-1046427 GCF_001890085.2 Hipposideros armiger | reverse complement strand
CAGGCATAAGCCATGAAAATGGAGACCATACCTCCCAGCTGAACCATCCCTACCCAGTTACTTGTAACTACTTATCTGTCCCCATCAAATAGCACATATTAAACTCGTGCCTAAATAAACAAGTAAAAAAGGTTAATTTCCTGGCAGGGAATTTCTGTGTAATTAGTCAGCAGCTCCAGTCCCTGCTCTGTCACTAACCAGCACTGTGACCTTTAGTGGGTCCACCTTTCTCCATCCTCATTGCCATAACCTTAGGCCAGGCCACTATGTCCCTCTCCTAAACTACAACTTCTGATTTCTACCTCTAGTTTTTCTCCTCCCCCAAGTATTCCCCATTCTAGAGACCGTTAGTATAGCGAGTTTCCTAAAATCTCAATCCTGGTCAACTCTCTCCTTAAAACCTGCCACACCTCTTCATTTACTCTAGGATCAAACGCAAACACCTTTGTATAGTCACAGAGTTGTGCTCTGGACCCTGCTTACTGTTCCAAACTCATGTCTTCCCCTTCCCCACCTGGAGTCCAACGTTTCAGCCACATTTCCCTGTACAATAGTAACAATAACCAACACTTACTGAGTGTACCAGATATTGTGCTAAAGAACTCTTCATGTGTTAACTAATTTAATCTTTACAACACTACTAGATAATAACTATGATTATCTCCCTTTCACACCAACATGCAGAAAGGTTAAATAATTATCCAAGGTTACTGGGCAGGTAATCATGAAGCATCCCCTAATTCCCTCTTCTTATCTCCAAGTCTTTGTACGAGGGTTCCCTCTGCCTGGAAGATCATTTTCCCCTCTCTCATCATTTCTCTCTCCCACCCTTTCTTTACTCTGCTAACTCCTACTCCTTGTCTGAGAGTCCCCATGTATATAGCGCCGCCTCTGAGCTTTCCCTTCCCAGAATGCCCTCTCCCCTCAGTGGCAGTTAGTTTCCAAAGATGGTCCCCAATGAATGATGCCTTCCAATATTCATGCCCTGACGTAGTTTCCTCACATACCGAATTTCAGCTGGCCTTGTGACTCACAACACATTATGGTAGATGTAATACCAAGTGACTTCCTGGCCTAGGTCATAAAAAGCCTGGCAGCTTCCACCCAAATTTCTTGGAATGCTCACTCTGGGACAAATCAGACACTATGTAAGAAGTACCTCATGCTGTGAGGAAGCCAAGGTAGCCAAATGGGAAATTATGTGGGGACAGAAAGAGGCCCAGCCAATCCTCACTGTTCCAGCCATCCAAGGCTGTGTTCCAGATATGTGATAAAGAAACCATCTTGGATGTCCAGTTTGGTTGAGCCTTCAGGTAACACCAGCCTCAGCTGCCGCCTGACTGCAGTGGTCTGAGAGACCCCAAGAGGGGAACCATGTAGCCAAATCCAGTCAACCCAGTGATTTGTTATTTTAAGCCACTAATCTTCAGGTTGGTTTTGTTAAGCTGCAATAAATAACCAGAACTATGGGGATACAGTGGTGAACAATAAATGGCATCTACCCTCAAGGAAATCTTAGTCTAATGGAAAACATGATCAAGCAAACAGGGAAGTAGAGCACAGTGTGATGAATTGGGGGGGCGGGGCGGGGCGGGGTAGGGAATGACAGTCCAGTCCTTGGCACAACCAAGCTGACTATCAACAAAAGAAATCAGTACGGTGTGGTTGATAAAAGTATGGGCTTTTGAGTCAGATGAAGTTGTCTGAATCCTGGCTTTGTACTTGCTTTTTGAGTGACTTAAGGAAAATTTCTCAAACATCACCTTCATTCACCTGCGCATCACCTTCATTCACCCATAAAACAGGGATAATAATGGTTCGTTTAAAAGATAGTTTAAGGGGCCGGCCGAGTGGTGCGATGGTTAAGAACTCGCTTGGGACGCCAGAGGGCCCCGGTTCGGATCCCACATATGAGGGCCAGTGACGCTGCCCTCTACAGCTGGGATGCTGGGCGACGGCTCGGCCTGGAGCTGGGCTGCCGTGGGTTGCCGGCGACGGCGTAGGCTGCAGCCCCTGTGGCAGTGGGTTGCCATGGGCTACCGTGTGTAGCCAGCAGCCAGCGTGAGCGGCCAGCAGNAAAAAAAAAAAAAAAGAAAGAAATACTAACCCAACACCTATGAGTGCTAAGTACTAACTTCCCAACTCTGTGATGGTAACAACGCATAGTCAAAACACCTCCTGGCTGTGCCCAGGCCCCTCTCTCCAGAGTGTGAAAGACAAGTTGCATTGCAAACACCCTGGCTGGGGTGGAGGGCCCATTATGAGCAGGGGTTCCAGAGCTCAGGCACATTATAAGACAAGTTAAAGTCTACTCCCATCTCTGGCTAAGTGAAAGCCAGCCTTTGATAATGAGCTACGTCAGGAAGGCCCTTCTAACCCCCAAATCTCCTGCCAGAACCGGGTCGTTCACCTGAGGATGGGCCATAAGAGTCTTACTTTGAAATGTTAATATGCTATGAAATACTAGTACGGTAATACCTTGGTTTGCAAGCATAATTCGTTCCAGAAACAAACTAGTCGTATTGCAAGACATCGCTCACTTACCACGTTAAAATGTATTAGAAATGTTTGCTCGTCTTCCGGAACACTCGCAAACCATGCTACTCGCAATCCAAGGTTTTACTGTATATTAATCTGGTCATTAGGTAATTATTATTCATAACTTGTTTATAAATTGTAATCCAATTCTCTCCTAATGGTTGCCAACTATCTTCCCCCTTGGGAGCCCACTTGGCCTGTACCTGTGAAGATGTGGGAATTCATGCCTCTCCATTGCCCTGAACAAAGCCTGGCTGACCACTCACTGGTGCAAGTACAGGAGTAGGAGTATGAAAGCTCCAACTTCCTTGTCTCAGGTAGGGTCAAGTCTACTTACTCCCCATCCCACTTCCCGGCAGACCCCACGCAGGCTGCCCTCTGCAGGACTTCACCTGAGATGGCATCTCACTTGGCTTCTGCCTCTGCCCTGTCTAGCTGTCCACTGATCTCCCCCTGGGAGCCTGACCTATAGGTAGAAACAGAGGAGACACTGCACCAGGAAGCCAGGGAGGGAAAAATGGGAAGACATGGAAAACAAATTCCCACTGTTTGACAGTGTTGCCTTGGGAAGGCCCTTTGAGGAAGGAACACAGAGGCCTGAGGCACGGTATTTGAAGAGCAATTGGCAAAACACCCTGCAGTGCCCAGTGTTGTTATTGCTCCTTCAATAACCATGGCTTCTATCCACTGTGCGCTGTGAGAAGGGCCATGCACACATTGTCTCATTTAATCCTCACAACAACCCTTGAGGTGGGCATTATTTGTATCTCCACTTTACAAGAAAGAAACTGAGGTTTCATAAAGTTAAATAACTGGCTTAAGGTCACAAATCCAGCCAGGAGGAGAGCCAAGGCCCTCCCCAAGCCTCTGGCCAGAGACTGGACCTTTTATCACCACCATAGGTTGAGAATGATGGTCACTCTCTCAGGGCTCCTGTGGATTGAAACTAGGTCTCTTTGCACAGAGGAAAGGCAGAGGGAGGTCCGGCCCAAGAGGTCTGAAGGCTCCCTGCCCTCTCCAGTGGAGCTGCTGCTCACCTCAGCTCCAACCTCCTCCCTCAGGCCTTTCAAAGGATGCTGGGAAGTAAGATTTCTCCTCCCACCAGGCATCTGATGGTGTCACTCTGAGGGAAGCAGAGGCTCCCATGAAATCCCATTCTGAGAGGGGCCAGGCCAATCTAGCCTTCGCAACTGACTGGAACTCAGAGTAAGCTGTGTCACTGGCTTTGTATTCATTTAACATTTAGTTAACAATCACTTATTGAACATCGAGTAGGCATCAGGTTCTGTGCTAGGCCCTGGGTGATCAAGACGAAAATAAAAACAAAAGCATGGCCCCTACCCTTCTAAAAGGTAATAGTCTATTTTTAGAGAAGACAGGTAGGTAAATGGGTGTTACAATGTAGGAAGTGCTGAAAATAAGCAGCAGCTACGTACCAGTAAGACTGTCTGGGTTTTAGTTCTGGTGGCTTTGGCACTTAAGCACGGTGGAGTTATTTCAAACTCGTAAGCTTCAGTTTCCTCAGCAGTAAAACTTGGATAATAAGAACTACCTCTTAGAGTTGTTGGAAAGATTCAACCACAAATGTATATGAAATATTTAACTTGAGACTGTTCCTGGCTAGTTCCTAGATAAATGCCAACGTTTAGAACCTTGGGCAGGTGACTTAACCCTTTTATCCTCAGCTTCCCAATCTGTAAATTAGGGCTAAGACATCGTCCACACTTCTGGATCCATCAATCAACACAGGTGTTGTAGGGACAGAGGAGGGAAAGCCATCAGCTCCAGAAAGACGTTCAGTAAAGCTGGGAGATGCTAAGAGTAGCACCCTAATGGGAGCACAATATGCACAGCATGTGAGTAAGTGCTGAGTTATATGATGTCTACTCTCCCTCTGTGGTTTTTCAAAGGGGCGGGGGGAGTGAGTGCAGGAGTGAGTCACAGGGCTGAATAGTGAGGAGAGGCTCCCATAGAGGTAGGACCTGAGCTGTGCCTTGGAGAACATGTAGGGCTCTACTGACATAGGACTCTCTGATCCCATATGGAATCATGAACAAGCATGAGGTGTTTGTGGACAAGAGAAGAGATTACAG
>NW_017731426.1:1029225-1038921 GCF_001890085.2 Hipposideros armiger | reverse complement strand
AAATAAATAAATAAAAAATAAAAGATAGTTTAAGGATGAAATTAAGTACTGTTTGTAATGTTTATCACATCGCCTGCTATAGGGTAACATTCTATGTATAACATCTATATCACATGTGACTAAATATCACATGTGACTAAATACATTTATAGTTAATTACGAAAAAATTAAATGACCCAGTGATAACCTGGCTTGTCAAAGCTCATGTCAAACCAGCAGAGCAGAAAATTCTCTCTAGACATGTGAACTTACCTCCATGTTGTACATTTTATGACTAAATCATTAATTATATTCCATTTACTTGAAAGCCCATATCTTTGAGAAAAAATGAAGAGGGGGATTAGTCCTTATGTTCAGGTGTATACTAAACAGGAGACTGGATTAGCCACTCTTTAAGGGCAGAAAATGAATCTTGTTCATCTTCATATCCCCATGCTAATAACAGCACCTGGTACATGGTAGCTGCTTACTAAGTATGAGTTGAATGAATGAATGAATGAATGAAAAGGACTCACAATAACTGAGCACATACAAAGTGCCAAAGCTAGGCTGAGCACTTTACCTAGACTATCTCAGCTCCTTCCCATAACCACCCCATGATATAAGCAATATAGTTACCGCTGATTGAAACCACTTTTCAGCACTCACCACCTTGCTTAATAGTACTTGAACCACGAATCGGGTATGGTATTTTTCAGAAACGAAAAACATGACTTGACTTAACTGGCTTGAGAGAAGACTCTCACTGCCACACAGGGTTTATCTTCCAACCATTACATAAATATGTGAATAACCTTTGAAAGGTAAGATAAGCATGTGAAGGCAAAGTAACTGAGATAACTATCCAGTAACTGGAGCAGAATGAGGGCCAGGCATGTGGACCCTGGCAAGACAGTAACTGCATATTTGCAATTAGTGGATGACAAGAATTCCTACCCAGGGATCAAGCTAGATGTCAGCAGACAAAGAATGCCTCTAGTAAAAGAAAAGGCTCTGCGTTTTAGCATCCCGTCAAAGAGAGAACATACCTATATCAATCAGTCTGGGTTAGGGGGGGTCACACAGTAATTTAAACAAGGAAAGTTCAACGTTAAGAATTATGAAGCTATGATAGGAGCATAATTATAACATGTAAAGAGAACTCTAAAGGATACTTTAAAACTGAGGGAGAATAGCCAAGAAAAGACAAACTTGGAGCGGAGGCCCCACCCCAAAGGCTGGGCTTCAGGTCTCATGGGGAGAAGACGTGGTTGCAGACTACTGGATGGTGAAGTTCACTGGGGTGCCCAGGCCAGAGTTGGTTCACAATCCCTAGGTGAGCAGGAAACAACTCTCCAGGGTGCAGGTGAGCTGAGGCTGGTGGGCAGGTGTGCACAGGGCGTGCAGGCTGCAGAGGCCACTGCAGGCATGGAGCGTGCAGAATCATGGAGAGAGGGCCACAGGAAGGTGGTCACTGGGCTCACATGGTCTCCAAGAGACTGTTCATCCTGGGCATACGCCTGGGGCAGTGCACCACTGTGCTCAAAGACCCACACCACTGACTGTGGGTGAAGCAAGAGCAAGAAAAGCACAGCACAATGCGCCAGAATTAGGAAGAGAAGCTGTTGGGGAAGGTCAACTAGACAATGTGACTGCCAGTTTGACCCACAAGCTGGACCCAGGCAATTGAAGGGAGGGAGGGAGGAAGGGAGGGAGAAAGGGAGGGAGAGAGAGCCTTTTTTAAAATGCAGACTGCTGTGGACGGGTCCCTTGTCAAACTGATTTGTAAAGAAATAAGGTTTTTTTACAAAACTACTAGAAAATAATAAGGATGGGAAAAAAAGACTACGTATGGAAAGTAGGATGTGTTTTCAGTAACAGAAGGTATGAAAGAAGATGATGCAATTTTGTTGAGGGGCCATGTGGATGAAAAAGGGGTTCTAAGGAAAGTAATCTCACAGGCTGATCTGATCATAAATTCCTAACTGGGAAGGTCACAGTAGGTATTTATACCCCAGGCATATAAGCTTTTACTAAAAGGTTTATATTTGCCTTAAGCAATCTCTGTTGTTTCTGCTTATCTAGGTTAATACGCCTTTGAAATAAGCCCTAACCACCCACAAGAAAGCACATAATCTTGTTAACTACCTTATAATACAATCTTTCTTAGTTTCCTCCTTAATTTCCGCTGCTTAAAAGAGGCTGCAAACTTGTTATTTTCGGGAGCCTTTGAGATCTTGCTCCCCAGCAATATGTCATCAGTTTGGCTCAAATAAACTCTTATAAAATTTCTCTATAGATTTGGATGTTTCTTATGTTAACATAAGGAAAGATATAAAGGACTTTGTTTTTGTAAAAGGAAGTAATTTTGTCCCAAAGTAAATTGATTGTTTCAAAATAAGAAGAAAAGATAGGATAAAAGTTGAAAGGTATGTGAAAGTTGCAGAAGGTTTGAGGACATTGTGGAGGTTCATGGAAAAAGGGATCTTGAATGAAGAATTTTGTGTGGCCAAGCTGCCTAAGATTGGAATAGATAACTCAGTCAATTGCATCATTGTGTGTGTGTGTGTGTGTGTGTGTGTGTGTGTGTGTGAACTCTCACCAGATCTTTAACTATGGCCATTTTTAAGTCTGATGCTATTTACAGATAGTTATTGTTTTACTCTGATGCTTTTCCAAAGTGTTCCTGCCAAGGTGCTTCATCTCCAAGGAGATTCATGGAAAGACTGAGAAGTACAGGTTTCTGATGAGATCAACTTTGCCTTCATGTGGGAGAGACAACAATGAACCTTTCAGGTACTCCCCCAAGGCTACCTGCACGGCCCCACAATATATCGTGGGAAGGTTCTTCCCCACATCAGTAAAACAGGCCCGTTGCACTGATGATATAATAATACTGATAACGTGAATATTTGCCTCTGCTGCTGGACACTCTAGGCTTTGCTGGAACATCTGTGAGGAAGAAAATGGGAAGTGAACCCACTGACAATTCGAGGCCCAGGCACTGCCATAAGATTTTGGGAGTCATTGGGTTGGGTAAGATGGGTATTATCCCAGAAGCTATTTGGCAAGTCTATCCAACCCTTAAGAATGTAAAGGAGGAACATTTGTAGGGATTTGGGGATTTTGAAGGACTTTTATTTCCCACCTAGCACAGTGTCTCTGTCCCTTATATGTCTCCTGGCGAAGAAAGGGCATGCGTGGGACTGGGACTCAGAGCAGCAAGCCGGCCGCCTTTGAGAAGGCAAACATACAGTCGAAGAAGATTAAAATTCTGGGCATCTCCCACGTGGGGCTACCGTTTGAGTTAGATGTGTCTGCGACTCTGGATGGTGTGAGTCAGGCACTGTGGTAGAGACAACAAAAAGAGGGAGTACCCCTAGGATTTTGGTCCCACCTTTGGGAAGGGGCAGAAACCAGCTACCCTCCCATAGAGCAACAGCTCCTAGCAGTGTACACAGTGCTCCTCCAGGTAGAGCCTCTCAGGAAGGAATGAACCAGCAGCATCTTGGCCAGTGATCACTCAGGAGCCCTGGCCATTAACCCTTGGCACTGATGGTTGGGCTGTTCTAAAGAGATTAACCCTATGGCTTGCACAGTGGGAAGGGGGAGGGGTAGTGGATGATCATGAATAAGCCCATGTGGGGTCAGGATGTGTGAAAGGACATTTGGGTTCACCTGCAAGAGCCTGAGACTGTCCTTACTGTCTTCCATGCCCCCGCTCAAAACGCACTGACACCCTCTGGCAATCAGGAAGCTTATGCCCTAGGTACTGACCCTTTCGTAGATGCAGCAGATTGAGTGCATAAAAAGAGCAGCCATCGCAGTACTAGGGTGGGATGGCATATTGCCAAGGATGGTGGTTTGCATAGGTAAAGAGGGCAGAAGAGGAGAGTGGGTAGAGAAAACAGCAGGTGCAAAGGCCCTGAGGCAGGCAGGAGCTTGGGGACTGGAGAAGGGAATATAAGTGGAAGAGCTGCTGGAGGCCATGCTAAGTGGCTTTGTCTTTCCTTTCTCCAAAGAGCAACGGGAAGACACTGAAGGGTGGGTGGGTGGGTTAGTTGTTGGTTTGTTTTTTTGAGGGTTAACAAGGGTTGCTTCATCTAGTGAGGAACTCTGGGAAAAGACCAGAATTAGTGACAAATATCTACTTGGGCTGACATTGCCTCCTCTGAACTCATTTACTCTGTATTGTTTGTGTGCCCCCTTCCTCAGTTTACCAGCTATGTAACATTGAGCAAGCTACGTGTTTGAGCTTTCACTTCTGAAAATGAAGATACTAATAGCAGCTACCTTAGAGAACTGTGCAAATTAAGTTAAATTAAACCAGGCACATAAAACATTTAGAAAAGCATCTGATATATAGCATGGGCTCAGAAATATTAGCTGTTATTTTATTACATCTTCAGCATTTTGTTATCGGTTTATTCTTTTATTACTTATGCCATGTAATCAGTACTCCACTTTAATTTTCTTAAATCATCCTTTCATTGTGCACTTCTTAATTTTAACCCTCCGATTAAGACTGAAAGCCTCTTAAAGGCAAAAACTGTTAGCTCTCACATCATCTAACATGCTGCTCATCTAAATATTCGTTGACTTATAAGTTCTTCAGAGTTTGATCTGCATCTACTCTTTTGAATGATGGAGACCATATAGGAAGGCGGAAGAACAATGTGGGCTGCTGAACAGAGGGAGGAGAAGGGAATTTGGTTCTGATCATGAACTTTGATATTCAGGGTTCAGTGTGGTCCAAAGAGCGGGTGCCAGGGCAACTTAGAAACTTCTCAGGACCCGGAAACCGGAATCATCATCTTCATCATCATGAGTTAACATTTACTGAGTGGCTACTACTAGTACATGAATTCACTTTTAATCCTCACCATAACTCTATGAGGGTGGTATTATTCTTGCCGCCATCTGACAATAAGGAAAGGTACAGCAGTGCAGAGAGCTTAAACTCCGAGTGCAACAGCCCACAAGTAGCAGAGTCATGTCATGGAAGTCATATAGGACTGTGATTTCTGCCACCAGCCTCGGCTCTGAGCAGGCTATCCTTTCGCCTCCCCCATTCCTTCGCTGTCTCGCCTGCATTCTGCCTGCACCACAGGCAGCAGGGAGCTGCCCAGGTCAAGCAGGTCGTGTTCTGCTCCACCTAGCTAGAAGTTTAAGGCAAATCACCTGAATTCTCCATTCGCTATTTCCTAATTTAGAAAACGAGAGGTGAAAAGAAGGGACTCTCATCAGAAATCTACACTTCCCCAGTGTAGAAGTGAGCCATAGCTGTTGTCCATATCAACCTGCTCTCAGCCGCTGGGATGGGGTGAGACAGAGCCATACATTTCCTGGGTTTCCTGGCCTCTTTCCCACTGCACCCCTGTAGCTAATGACTCGGTTTAATGCTGTGCTTTGTACAGTGCTTTGTGTGTTTTGGCATCTGATAAAAGTTAAATTATAAAACCTCAATGTGGCATCATTGCATTTATTTTGGCTTCTAACTTGCAGCAGAGATCCTCATTTTATGCCTTAGTATTTTTCCAAAATCATGGTATGAAAAAGGAACTGAGAGCCAAACCACTCCAAGTTGAATTGACGGAGAGGCAGAGGAGGAGATAAATGAGCATTGTTAGCATTGGTTTAAGTAACTCTTCCAAAGGAAAGTGGGAGGGTCACCACGCACCATTTAACATGGTGGTAATCCGAGGTTCAGGTTTGACACCAGCCAAACCTGTCTCTGATTTACAAGGTGTGGCGAAAGAAGATGCCATCTATAGGATGACTAGAATTGAAAATGACAGTATGAAGTCATAAGTTTTTCCTCTTTAAAAAATATGCAAGAAAATAGGGACAGAAAGCAAATGGACATGAGGAAACTTTTTGGGGTGATGGAAATGTTCTAAAACTGGATTATGGTGATGGTTACATTAATATGTTAAAACTCATCAAATTATACAATTAAAATGGGTGAATTTTTTGCTACACAAATTATATCTTAATAAGCTGTTAAACATTTAAAAAAATAAATAAATATAAATAAAAAAACAAAAAACACACCTGAATGGTTCCCAGACCAGTGGGGAAGGGTGAGGTAAGATGGGAGGTGGGGGGAAGGAAGGGGTTGTCTGAAACAGAGCCAGATCAGCCTAGGATCCTGAATCTGCTAATTAACAAAAATATTATCTAACCAAGATGTTAGACTTAAACCTAAACATATCAAATATTATATTAAATGTAAATGGGCTAGCACATCCAAGTAGAAAACAGAGATTATTACACTAGGAAAAACCCCCAAGGATCTGCTGTTTACAAGAAACACATTAGAAATATAAAGACACAAAGAAGAAGGGGAACTCGGAAAATTTTAAGAAACTTACTCCAAAGTGTGGAGATTTCTGAAGAGCTGGGCCTGGGAAAGGTCTCAGATCTAACCTTAAAGCTGTCCAGGATCATGATGTGGGATAGTGTCCCCCATTTCATTCTCTTGAGGAACTCCCTCAAAATAGAAAGGAGGTTGGGAGGCTGGGCAGTCAGAAAAACAGCAAATGCCAACTTCAGACCCATAGCTACAAGCTCTGTCTCCTGATCAGCATGAGAGGACCACTCCAACTTCTTAATACATCTAACCAACACAAGGCACTGGACCTTTAAGTTGACCTGTGCAGTCAAAAATCAACTACACATGTAAGAAGACAGTAATACAGGAAATGAGGGACCAAAAAAACCACAAGGCATACAGAAAACAAATAGCACCATGACAGAACTAAGTCCCTACGTAACAGTAATCACTTTAAATGTAAATGAATTAAACCACCCAAAGACAGAGATTGGCAGAACGGATAAAAACACGTGATCCAACTCTATGCTGTCTACAAGAGACTCACTTGAGATCCAAGGACACAAACAGGTTAAAAGTAAAGCGATGAAAAAAGATATTCCATCGAAATAGTAACCAAAGGAGAGCAGGAGTTGCTATACTAATAACCAGACAAAAGAGAATTTCTTTTTTTTTTTTTCCCCTAAAGATTTTATTGGGGAGTTGGGGGAGGGGAACAGTGTTTGGGAAGTGCAGAAGGGGACCAGCAAAGTTGTTGTTCTTCAATCTTCGTTGTGGAGGGCGCCAGTCGCCATCTGGCTTCTTGTCGGCAGCTTGTGGCTCCTAAGCTCAAGGTGCTGTGTTCAATCTTAGCTGCGGGTGGGCGTAGCCACCATCCCATGCGGGAGTCGAACCAGCAGCCTTGTTAAGAGCGCATACTCTATCCACTGAGCCATCCTGCCACCTTTTGGCAGCTCAGCAACAGCTCAGCTCGGGTGCAGCGTCACCAGCCCATGTGGGAATCCAACCGGCAGCCCTGTTGCTCAGAGCTTGCGCTCTTCGACCAACTCTTTACCAACTGAGCCAGTAGGCCGGCACCCAAAAGAGACTTTCAATAAAAAAAAGTTATGAGACAAAGTACATTATAGATTAATGAAAGGTTAAATACATCAAGAAGATATAACAATTATAAACATTTACATACCTAATAACAGACCATCAAAATATATGCAGCCCAAACTAGCATACTGGAAGGGAGAAACAGACAGTTCTACAATAACAATTGGAGGCTTCAATACCCCGTTCACAGTAATGGACAGAACAATCAGACAGAAGATAAGAAAACAGAGGACTCAAACAACACAGTAAACCAAAAGGACCTAACAGACATATACACAGCACTCTACCCAACAACATACACATTCTTCTCAAGTGCATATGGAACATTTTCCAGGATAGACCATATGCTAGCCCACAAATTAATTCTCAATAGATTTAAAAAATACGTATCATACAAAGTATACATACAAAGTATGATCTGACCACAACTGGATAAGGTTAGGAATCGATAACAAAAGGAAAATTGAAAATGTCACAAAATTATAGAAACTAAACAACACACTTGTTAAACAACCAATAAATCAAAGGAGAATTCACAAGGGAAATTAGAAAATAACTTAGAGGTGAATGAAAATGAAAACACAACTTTCTGAAACTTATGAAATGCACAGAAAATGGTGTCATGGGGGAAATGTATAGCTATAAAATACAGCAAAAAAAAAGAGAAAAGAGGGAAAGATAAAAATAGAAACAAAGAAAAAATGCAATAATCAGAAAACAGTTACACTTGATAATCATTCGTGTAACTATGTCAGTAATCACTTTAAATGTGAATGGTCTAAACACACCAATATAAAGACAGAGATTGTCAGAGTGGACAAAAAAAAACAAAACCTAATAATATGTTGCCTGTAAGAAATCTACTTTAGATATAATGATATGATAAAGAAAAGTGATGGAGAAAGGGGAAAAAAAGCTAAAATCAACAACCTAACTTTACAACTTAAGAAACTAGAAAAAGAACTAGGCCTACGATGAGTTTCCACCTTATACCCATTAGGATAGCTGCTGTCACAAAAACAGAAAACAACAGTATTGACAAGGATGCAGAGAAATTAGAACCCTTGTGCACTGTTGGCGAGAACGTAATATGGTATGGCCGTTATGGAAAAGTTTGGTGCGTCTCAAAAAATTTAAAAAAAAAATTAAAATAGAATTATCATATGATCCAGCAATTCCACTTCTGGGTATATACCCAAAAGAATTGAAAGCAGGTCTTGAAGAGATATTTGTACACCCATGTTCATAGCAGCCTTTATTCACGATAGATAAAACATGAAAGCAACCCAAGTGTGGATGGATAAGCAAAATGTGGTCTATACATACCATGGAGTATTATCCAGCCTTAAAAAGGAAAATCAGCAATATGCTACAACATGGATGAACCTTCAGGGCATTATGCTAAGTAAATTAAGCCAGTCACAAGATGACAAATACTGCTTGATTCCACTTACATGAGATACTTAGTCAAATCATAAAGACAGAAGGCATAATGGTGATTGCCAGGGGCTGGGGCAAGGGGAGAAAGGAGAGTTATTGTTTAAAGGGTAAAGAGTTTCAGTTCCACAAGACGAAAGAGTTCTGGGGATGGATGGTGGTAGTGGTTGCACAATGTAAATGTATTTAATACCACAGAACTATAAACTTAAAAATGGTTAAGATAGTAAATTTTATGAGTCTTGACCACATTAAAAAAAGTGGGGGGAAAAATCTTGCACGTAGATGTTTATAGAAGCTTTATTTAAAATTGCCAAAACTTAGGTGACTGGTTAGCTCAGTTGGTTAGAGCATGGTGCTGATAACACTAAGGTTGCCGGTTCAATCCCCGCATGGGCCACTGTGAGCTGTGCCCTCCCTAAAAGAGTCAACTATGTCATTGTAGCATAAAAGCAATGTGTAACCAACAACCATGGCTGTTCCCCAATAAAAATTTTTTTTTAAAAATGCCAGAACTTATTTTGTAGGGTGTCAGGTGGTCACATGTCTTGCATCATGGATGGGGAAGAGGCTTGACCACTGCACTGTACACCTGAAGCTGATGTTGTAAAATATTGTATGTCAACTATAAGTGAATATATATATATATATATATAGGACGTGGAGTGTAGTGTGGGAGTGGAGTCAAGGGAATTGTAATAGATGTGTATGATGTTGGGGGGAAGTGGGGCGGCGGATTGAGGGAGGGGCTTGTCACTTCGAGGGGTAAAAAGTATAACTATTGCACTGTGTTGTACAGCTGAAACTAATTCTAAAAAATGTGTATTTCATAATAAAAAATAATTTAA
>NW_017731426.1:983232-1028900 GCF_001890085.2 Hipposideros armiger | reverse complement strand
ATATATTCACTTATAGTTGACATACAATATTATACAACATCAGCTTCAGGTGTACAGTGCAGTGATCAAGCCTCTTCCCCATCCATGATGCAAGACGTGTGACCACCTGACACCCTACAAAATATTCACAACATTATCAATTACATTCCTTGAACTGTCCCCCCATGTCCCCATGGCAACAGAAACTTGAACTTTTAATTTTCATCTTGAAACTGTTTGATCAACAAATATACATTACTAGCACATGAATTAAAACAGGCAGGAAAAAAAAATGCCAAAACTTGGAAGCAACCAAGATGTCCTTTAGCAGGTGAATAGCTAAACTGATATGTCCAGAAAATGGAATATTATTTAACGCAAAAAAGAAATGTGCTATCAAGCCATGGAAAGACATGGAGGAGACTTAAATGCATGTTACTAAGTGAAAGAAGCCAATCTTAAAAGGCTAAATACTGTAATGATTCCAACTACACAGCATTCCGTAAAAGGCAAAACCATGGAGACAGTAACAATAACAGTGGTTGCCAGGGTTTGGAAGAGAAGGGAGGGATGACTAGGCAGAGCACAAAGGATTTTCAGGGCAGAGAAAATACTCTGTATCCTACAATAATGGTGGATACATGTCATTCTATGTTTGTCCAAACCCACAGAATATGCAACATCAAGGGTGAACCGTCAGGTAAACTATGGACTTTGGGTGACTAAGTATAGGTTCACTGACTGTAACAAATGTACCCCGTGGAGGCGGGTGTTGATAAGGGGGGAGGCTGTGCGTATGGGGGCAGGGGTACATGGGAAATTTCTGTACCTTCCCCTGAATTTTGCAGTGAACCTAAAACTGCTCTAAAAAAACTTAGGTCTTTAAAAAAAAAGTCTGTATCAGAGTTTTGTTTGAAAATGAATTTCAGAGTCAAACATAAAATAATTCTTCTAAAAGACTATTGTCAAAATAATTTCCTAGGGCTTCAGTCTCAAACTTCCTGATAGCGCACCCCTATTTAACATAACATTTTAAACATACTTCCATTTTTGTATATATTTGTTATTATAATACTCATGTACATTATAAAACATATACAAAAATAGAAATTAGAAAAGGATGAGTTAAAATAAACATAAGTAAAAGTTCTGTTATCTTCTTCCCACATCCCAGCAAAATATCAGGCACTCCCCGGATGCATGCTTCTCACTGTGGAAACCGCTCCTGCAGGCGATAGCGAAGAGAAATGACTCCTGGCCGCAGGCCACTGGCCAGCGAGTGACTCAGGGAGTCCGGAGAATGGAGGAGAAGGGGCAGGAAATGACTGTACTGCTGCTGAGTACCACAAAACTCGGAAGTTTATGTCCAGCTGTAAATCTTAACTGATACACTTCTCTCCCTCCTTTCCTCTCTCCCTCCACCCGCCCCAGGTGATCAATACAGAAATGGGCTTCTCTTCTCTCATTCCCACATACACCTCTCTGCCTGAAATTGTCCTTATGGGGCTTTCTGCCTCCTTCCAGGATGCCCTTGGTGATCACACATAAATTGGAGCTCCTCTGGACAAAGACGCTGAAGAGGTAAGACATATGACGTAGCCATGCGCCTCTCAAGACAGCACTAAGAACCTGGTGGGGACAACACCGGCGTTTATTAGAACAGTTAGTTAGGCTAACCAGGGTTATCTAAAACACATTTTTGTTGCCCAACATCTTTCATCACTAGTCTCAAAAAGGAGACTTTAGTCTTAAGATACTTAAGATACTAGTCCTGAAAAGCAAGCATTTTTTCCCCCCTTAGGCAGGTATTATAAATAAAATTCCACTAGAACTTTTTTGAAGACTAGGAGTCTACTTTAGTGTATCTCTTTAAAGAGCTAGAACCACAAGAGTACATCATAACACATACACAAACCTAAACATTATAAAACATATACAAACTGATAAACATGCACATAATTCCTTTAAGTATCCTCAAAGGAAAAATGAACGATCTGGTTGATTGCCAAGGTCCTCTCAAACCCTAAAATTCTGATTTTGTGTGAGGTTCCACACGAACATTGTGGTAGAGTCCAAGTGTGAAACTCACGCACTCGTTTTCCAGACTTGGTGAAAACATAAAACCCTGGTGGAGCAGGGCTCCTTTCCCACTTGCCTCTCACCCCCAGCCCTTGGAATTCACCAAGATCAGAGAATTAGAAACAGAAGCCACAGATCAACTCTGATGCGACCGAACCTCTACTTCATTTTGCTAGCATGAGTTCACCCTGCAAAGCTCCTGAACACCCATGGATGAGTTTAGGAAGTCATGGAGGACATGGAGTAAGGAATGACCAGGTTGTGGTTTTATAATATCACGAACAAGCTTTTCAGTGTTCCCTCAAGAAATGACTCATTATCTCCAGGAAATGAAATAATAGATGGTAAGCACCCAGCCATGCCTAGCACGGCAGGCTCTCCACAGCCTTATTGTCAAGAATCACAAGCAAACCATTACAAATGGACAAAGACAAACACACCACATTAGAAACCTTCTCATGGTCCCCACTCTCTTGACTCATCCAGAAAGCACAAGGCTGTTGGTCGGGAGTTGGCACTGGGTTTAATCACGTGGGTTCGAGAGTGCCTAAGAGGCCCGCTCTGGAGCAGTACACTCCTCCCTAAAAGGAATGTTGGGAGGAAAGAGCCAGCCGGCAACTAGAGGAGTGCAGGCAGCCCAGGATCTCTGACCACCACGCCTGACTGCTACTAATATTCTTTCGGAACTAGGGGGACAATTCCCCATCGCTTGGAGCTGAAAGACATGTCTTTAGGACAGAACCAACAAACGAATGGCTCACCAGCTGACCAGCACCAAGCATATTTGACAGAGCGGTGAGAGCTGGGGACAAAGCTAGAAATCAGACAATGGAAAGGGATTGAGGGCTCAGCGAATTTAACAGAACTTCTGGGTTACAGACTGGGGTGGAGGGGGTATGCATAAACAGAGGGCAGTGACTTAATCAAAATCCCAGAAGGAAAGGGCAGACTTTGAAAAGAAAAAAAGCTGCTTGTAGGAGAAAAGGAGGAAATGCTGAATGGGACCATGAAGAAGAGATAATAGTGGAATGCAACTTGCTCTTTTACTACATCTGAACTTCAGTTTACTTCGGTTTCCCAGTCCCCATCTTCTGGGACAACCTAGTAGATCTTCTTGAAGGCTGACACCCTTCAAATGCCTGTAGTAGTTCTCATACCACCCTGGCCCCCACCTCTCCGTCACTGTGGGCCAAACAGCACACAAAGAGCCTTTCTAATCAGCCACTGTGTCTCAGCCACTGCTCAGTATTCATCAGCCACTGCTCACTATTCATCACGGCTCAGCATGAAAATGCCTTCCCATTCAGGGGTGTCTTTTCTTCCTTCTGCCATCTAGTGGTGGAAATGAAAAGGTCGCATTCTCTCACCTGGCTGTTCCTGACGTGAACAGGCTGGAGTCTGAAAGCTCTTTCTGTTAATAGTTATTCGGTATGCGGAAGATATTTTTCCAAAGGGAAAAAATATATTATAAATGATGGTTCAATCATTCATTCAATAAGCACTTACTGAATGAGTAACATAATATGAAATTTATACACATATGAACACAGTGTGTGTATAGAGGCAAGAAATCAAACTTGGTTTCCAATTTTCACTTAGCCCCTTGTCACCTATACGACCTGGGCAAGCTCCTTAGCCAGTCTTCATTGTAATAACAGTAATAATAACGATCATTATAATGGCTAACACTGATTAATCATTATGATGAGCCACAGTGCAGTTCGTCTAAACCTCACAACCCTGTAAGGTAGGTATATTACTGTGTTTCTTCAGATAAGGAGGCTGAAACACGAAGAGGTTGAATAACTGGCCTAAGGTCTCACAGCTGGTAAGCGGCAGATCTGACAGTCTGGCTCAAGCTCCTCATTGGAACACTGAGATCCACCTCTCAGGATTTTGTTCAAGGAACTAGAGGCAACACATGCAAAGCTGTCGACACAGAGTAGGTTTCAGAAAATGACACATAGTAAACATTCACTGTGTGTTGGACGTCAAGATCTTGGTTACATGATCTGTCCTCCAGGCAAGCACAATCACAATACAATGCTAAGACTGATTCAGCCAGGTACAGCGGTTCTCAACCTGTGGGTCACGACCCCCTTGGGGGTCGAACGACCCTTTCACAGGGGTCGCCTAAGACCATTGGAAAACAAAAGGATACTTACATTACGATTCATAACAGTAGCAAAATTACACTTATAGAGTAGCAACGAAAATAAGTTTATGGTTAAGGGTCACCACAACATGAGGAACTATATTAAGGGGTCGCGTTATTAGGAAGGTTGAGAACCGCTGAGCTAGGAGTTCCGCAAAGACAGAGTCTGCCTTTTTTTCTCTTCTGTGTTGTCTTCCTAATACCTGGCACAGTGGCTGCGATATAGCAGGGAAGAAGGGAGGCAAGGAATATAATTTAAACATAAAATAAAACTAGGTTCAAGACTCTGAGTCAGATAGGATAGATGGTCTTATTTCCCTATTAACAAATCAGAGAAACAGAGATTCAGTCTTCAGATTTCTCCACTCTCACACAAGACCACAAAGCAACAGAGTGAACGGGTCTCTTGACTTAACACTTGCCCACAAGTCGCTGAATTCTCCCATCCCGCTGGTTTCTGCCAGCTCCTGGATGGCATCCACAGGTTCATGAAGGGCAATACTTTTTAGAAGGCATCATGTGGATGGCTTGCTAAGAGCAGATACAAACTTCAAGAATACAAGCAGACATCGGGGCCCACATCCTAGAGATTACACGGTCTTTACATGAGCCCATTTTCTTCCTGTCTCCCTTACACTCGGCACAAACGAGCTTTTTACTCCAGGGGAGACCGTTCAGTGCCATTTCTCAGAGCTCAGGTTTCTGCAGTTATTTTTAGCTGGAGTTTTACTGCATACCTGGGACAGGTGAGGCATGAAAAGGAATGTGGGTGTGGGTAACCCTTGAATCTCTAGTGCTAAAGTCTGGGTCTCTTGTCATTCCAGCCAAAGGGGGTGACTCACACCCTGATTTATTATCTGCCCTGAGGCTAGATTTCACCTTAAGAACTAGGTGGATTAAAACTTCCTACCAATTCTCTAATTTTGTATTCAAGTCTCTGGAACATACTTGCTTGATGTTATTTTGTTACCTGCTTTTGATAAATTGGACGCCTTCGTTTTTCTGTAACCAATACCACAGCCTGTGGCTCTTTCTGGTCCCCTTTCCCAGGCCTTGGAGGGACCTGGGGAAGACAGAGTATCTGATTTAGATGTTTTGATATATCTGTAGGTGAGAAGCTACCTGGAACACACTCTGGCTGTTAAGCTAGATGTCTTTAAAAGTTGTTATAAAGTTGGCCAAATTCTAGGATATTCATTACATTTTTTAGGGACTGGGCATCATCATGATCTAGCTGAGTCTAGACCCCTCCTGGCAACCACTGGAATCCCCCTGTAGTGCCCTTAAATTCGAGTGCCTGAAATTCTGGGCCCACTTTTCACCTGGAATAGCGTATCCAACTGAAACCCGCTCACTGGGATCCTAGGACCCCTTCGTAAGGTGCAGGGGTTTTCCTCATCTCACCTTAGCTCTGTACGGAAGAGGTAAAACCAGGCTGGCTGGCACCATGAAGCCACGATACAATGAATACTCCATCAAGTGGCTTTGTGATTCACATGAGCAATAAGGGGAATTTTTTCTCTGGGCTAGAATTACAGGACTATTGAGATATGCCCTTTAAGTCTTAAAAGTCAGGCTGTTTGCAATTGGGAGATGGAGAAAGGTTGGTTGTTTGAAGCTCTGTTGCTTAAATGAAGAAAAGAGAACTACGGAATTATGCCGAGACAGGAAGGAATAGAAGAAAGGCCAGAGACCTCCTTCCCACTCCTACACTAGAGCTTTTGGTACCTTGACTGCAAAGACAAGCTACATTTCATTTAAGAGAAATCATTTTAAACTTCAATACTTTACCCATCCCACCATTTCTAAAACCTGTCTCCTGTCTTTTCTCCATTTTCTTTGTAATCAACTCTACCACTTCTATTCCACAATGCAATCTTAAACCCCAAAGAACGTAGCAGTCCACAAAGTTTGTAATGGGTTGAATAGTGTACCCTCAAAATCCCTGTCTACCCAGAACCCCAGAATGTGACCTTGCTTGGAAATAGGGTCTTTGTGGATATACAGTTCACCCTTGAACAACACAGGAGTTAAGGGTGCAACCTCCCACATGGTTGAAACTCTGCGAATAACTGACTCCCCCCAAAATTAACTAGTCATTCTTCGGTATCGATGGGGGATTGGTTCCAAGAAACCCCACAGATATCACAATCTGCAGATGCTCAAATCCCTTACATAAAATAGCATAGAACAATGCCTACAGTTGGCCCTCCATATCCATGGATTACCAACCATGGATCGAAAATACTGTTTTCAATCCACAGTATTGGTTAAATCCACGGATGCGAAACTTGGGGATACAGCAGTCCAACTGTTAACTTACTGAAAAACCTCCGAGTACGAAGTGGACCTGTGCAGTTCAAACCCGTGTTGTTCAAGGGTCAACTGTATTTAGTTAAGATGAGGTCATACTGGGTTAGGGTGCATCCCAAATCCAATGCCCGGTATCCTTGTAAGAAGGCCACATGAAGACACACAAAGGTTATGCGAAGATGGAGGCAGAGATTGGGGTTATGTTGCCATAAGCCAAGGAACACCAACAATTGCCCGCAACCACCAGAAACTAGGAAGAGGTGAGGAAGGATTCTTCTCTAGAGGTTTCAGATGGAGCATGGCCTACCAACACCTCGATCTCAGGCTTTCTTCAGCCTCCAAAACTGTGAGGCAATACATTTCTGTCTTAAGCCACCCAGTTTGTAGTACTTTACTACAGCAGCTCTAGGAAACTAATACACACCTCAATAAAGGTTTTAGAAGCAAGACTTCACAACCTTGCCTTAGACAAGAGAGCACAGAGAATAGCTCTGAATAATGGCACAAGCCCACAACCATGTCCTCATTACTAATGGATCACATTCATTTACTTCTGTGCCTCATGCCCTTCACAATGACATATTGTTCTGTTTGGGACTCCACTTTGTGGTCTGGATCTACTCATATGCTTGAAGACACACTGTTCCCATTTCTTCCCAAAGTGTCCCATCTTCCCAGCCTAGCAAAGCATAATTAAATGTATGCTTTAGACAACAGCTGAGCTTTAGAGCAGTAGCTTTAACCTTTTCAGTCTCCCCAGAAATATGCATATACCTCAGGGGTCCACAGACCCTTGGTTAGAGACCCTGCCTATTTAGCAAGTTCAGACTAGTTCAGGATAATTTCAATTTCTCCTCCATCTTATCCACCACCCACATCCCAATTCAATTTCAGCTTGCTTCTGCAGTCCTCCACTGAGTTAAAACAGCAACCATCTATTTGCTTTCACCCACTGGCTGAGAGAGAGAGAGAGAGAGAGAGAGAGAGAGAGAGAGAGAGAGAGAGAGAGAGAGAGAGAGAGAGAGAGAGAGAGAGAGAGAGAGAGAGAGAGAGAGAGAGACACAGAGAGAACGCATTATCCTAAGCCACCCTGGAATCACATTAGGAAAATATAACATTAATGGAGAATTAGCCTCCAATGGTAGGCACAACGCATAACAAAGAGTCACAAGTATGGCCCCCACTCAAAACATCTGCCTCTCCTTTTCTTCTACCCTTTTTATCCTCTCCTTTTTTACTGCCTCCTAACTCTTGTAACTCATCCTTCACTTAAATGCACCATAATGAGCAGCAATGAAATTTGGAGCAAACTGAACAACAAAATAAGCCATGTGTTAGGGTTCCAATTAATTTGAAATGCCTTATCCATAGGCACCTATCTTAGGATACATGTGTGGCAGAAAGCACCCTACCCCCTGCATTTACAAAGATCTTCCTGCAGTCAACAGTTCACACCTGACAACCACAGGGAATTTTACTGACATCTACATTTCACTTCTCACCAGACACTGTGACTAAGAAACACCATCTTTGAAACGTGCACTTTCCATTAGAATGGACATGGAAAGTTTCTCTTCTGCCAAAACTCAATCTTAAACCACTGGAATCGCTTCACCTGGTTCTGTTGCTTCAGACATGTCCTCTTCTAATAAAACTGTTACATTCAACATAAAATATTTTCTCAAATGGCATCTCACATTGTCAAAGCCCTCAGTGCACACGACTGCGAAGCTCAGTCGTTTCTGATTTCCATCAACTTCCCCCGGCCCCACCTGGTCTCTGCAGCGCCCATGTCCACTTCTTCCCCGGGAGCTGATGCCCCACTTTGCATCTTCTGAATTAAATCAATCAATACACAGGGACAAAAGAAAGGCAATAGTGTTCAATGGGCACCAATGACAAGTGGATGAAATTGAGTCTTGGAATTCCCGTTTTTCTTTTTTTTTTTTTTTTTTTTGCTGAGCCATCCTGCCACCTGTTGGCAGCTCAGCGGCAGCTCAGCTCGGGCTGGACTTGAACCGCTGTTGCTCAGAGCTCAAACTCTTGAGCGAGCTCTTAACCAACTGAGCCACTCAGCCGNTTTTTTTAGCTGAGCCATCCTGCCACCTGTTGGCAGCTCAGTGGCTGCTCATCTCGGGCTGGACTTGAACCGCTGTTGCTCAGAGCTCAAACTCTTGAGCGAGCTCTTAACCAACTGAGCCACTCAGCCGGCCCCTAATTCCCCTGTATTTCTGATGCGTCCTGATTTTACTCTAGTCAAATAAGAGTCTATATAAGAAACTAGTCTTCCTAACCACCTGCTTAATCCAAGAAGCCAGGGAAGTGAATCTATTTAGGGATCTAAGAGACACTGCAGTCTTATTTACAGACTTTGCTCCACCCCCAAGAATAACACGACCAACCTCCTTTTAAGCAGAACTTCCTTTCAAAGCCATCCATCATCTTGGTCCTTTGCTAATTTTTTTTTTTTTTTTTAGCTGAGCCATCCTGCCATCTGTTGGCAGCGCAGCGGCAACTCAGCTCGGGCTGGGAATCGAACCAGCGACCCCGTTGCTCAGAGCTCGTACTCGAGTGAGCTTTTAACCACCTGAGCCACTCAGCCGGCCCCTGCTGATTAATTTTTAAAGTCATAAATAATGTTTATTTTAAATTAAGGACAACCAATGAATTTGCCATGTAACAGCCACTGTCAGTTTCTTACCTATGAGCAAGATCTTACTTAAATCTATAGTCCTTTAACCTATAAAGGTCTTCAAGAAGTTTGAGTCTTTTAAAAATAATATTTAAATTTATTATTTCACATTAGGTCTAACAAAGCACAAGCTGAGATTGCTTAAGTATCATCATTTTATAGATCTCGGAGAAGCTTCTTTCCTTTACAATGATAGGTCGAGTGCTTCAACCTAGTCCTTGACGTGCTGCTGAAAGAAGCAAAAGGTCTTTGTGACGTGACTGAACACCTCCTACTCATGTCATGAGCAGGGAACCAAAGTTGAACAGTAATCACCTGACATGAGCACTGCAAAAACTACTCTGTGGAATGATACTCCAACACATGGAAAGGGGAGTAAGTACTGAATCAGCTGGGCAGGTTCTGGACAAAATTCTGACAGATTTCAGTCTGAAGAACTCTGCTGGAGGTTTCTCTCTCTTCTTTAATCCCCTTTTTCAGAACAGGGAGCAGAAATCAAGTCTTTATAAAAGAGCCTTTCCGTTTCTTCATTTTTCCTCCAGCCACTTTGTTCCTGACACCAATAGCACCCTCTGTATCATCATTGTCTCCAGCATATTCCCGTGTACGTTTCTTCTTTTCTCCATGCTCCCTTAGCTCCTGCAAGAAAACACGAACGGTAGGATCAAAAATGAATTACTGGCATTGAGGGTAACACAACCTGGTCTCCCCTCAAAATCAAACACTGAGTAACTCCCTAATACTTCACATTAGCGAAGGAAAAAGACCAAAATTCCAATGCACAAAAATGTTAACCTTGTCAGTAATCAAAGACATGAAAATTAAAATAATAAGCTATTCTTTTCACACGGCAGACTAGCAAAGATTTCAGAGAATGGCAATGCCTGGTGCTGGTCAAGGTGTAAGGACATTCACATACACTGTCGCTGGCAGTGTAAACTCCTATAGCTTTTCTAAAGGGGTAATGCGGCATTCTATATGAATTTGAATTTTAACTATATATACACCTCAGCCCAACAATTCTAGGATTTTATTCTAAGGAAACAAGACAAGTATGTAAAGCTGTACATCCTACGATGTTCAATCCAGCCAGTACTCGTTAAAATACAAAAAAAATCTGAAAAAACATATCACTGTAAATCATGTTACATAGTCATAACAGAATTCTTTGTAACCATTATAAAATTATCACATGGATCCATATTTGTTGAAATCAAAAGATGTTAATCATATAAAGTCTAATTATGGCTGAAGAAAGAAAAACAGCCAAAGGTTACCAGTGATTCTCTGTGGGAGGTGGCTTGTATGTTTCAGTCACTCTTTTAATCTTTCCTGTATTTTCTGAATCTTTCCCCAATGCATATGCAATACTTTTATAAATAAAAATACCAAAAAGGAATTCCATGTTGAAAAAAAAACAAAAACAAGTGTACACTCCAGCTACTCAGAAGGCGCCCGTTTCCCATCCCTCAGGCCAGAGCTGCATTGAGCAGAGAGCATCTGCAGGACTCTCCTTTAGAACCTTCTCATCTCCACTACAGTTATTGCTGCTATTAGCAACTATGCAATTTATATCAGCTTATCTGGTGCTCATAAAACCCCATGAGCATTATTCCCAATTCACAGGTCAGAAACTGATTCTGAGAGGTCAGGGACACAGTCCCAGCTCACAGCTGGTCTTCTGATCTCAAGTCCAAAGGTTTCCTTGTCACGTGTGAAAACACGAGCAGCTGCTAGCAGTGTGGTCACTGTGGTGAAACTGAGTCCAAACCCTGATTCAACCATTTAATTGTGTGGCCTAATGACGGACCTACCATCTCAATTTACATGCTCATCTTAAATTTGGAATAAAATACTACTCAGCTCCTGCAGTTTATTAGGGGGGTTAATAAAATACAGTATCTAGCACACAGTTAATATCATTTGCATAGCTGGTGAAAAAATAAGTTGCATACCATTCGGGCAAATCTTTGGGCTTCAGTCACACGTTCTGTCAACATCATAACCTCGTCATCCTGTGTTGGAAAGACGGGCAGTTTCTTCCCAATTAAGTGTTCTATGCGCTGGAAGAGTTCCACATCATATCTGAGGAAAGAAAACCGGCATGGCTTTAGTTGACTGACAATGCAAATGTCAGCCCATTCCCAAACTATATAGTCTATTATTCCTTTTCAGAACACTGATTAAATGCAACTGTCTGCACATAGCCCATTAGAAAATCACCCAACATAGTCTTTACTCCCAGGAAAGGCTTGGGTACACAAAACGTGTTCCTTTAAAAACAAAATCAGAAATAGTTATTCTAATTCTCTGAGTTAAGGGGAAGGTCACCTCTCTCTGGCTCTAGCAGTTGAAAGAAATAAGAGGGTTGTTTTTCCTTCTGTATGTCAAATACTACATTAGGTCTTTTACATCTATATCTCCAATCTTCAGTCTTTATTAAACCCTGCTAGGTAGGTATTATTATTTCCATTTTAAAAATAGGGTAAGTAACTATTATAATAAATGGCAGAGTCAGGTGCCAAGTCAGTCTGCTCTTTTCTCTACATGGCTCTGCCCTGAAAGTCCATTTACTTACTGTGTGACAAAGGTAACAGCCTTTCCAGAACGCCCAGCTCGAGCTGTTCGGCCTACTCGATGGATGTAATCCTGAAACGAAATGGGTCAATAAATTTGAGTTATATGGAATATAAATAAAAAAACTATGTATGTCAAGTCTTACTGCAAGCTTTTGAAAGAAAACAGATTTGTGTTGGAACATGAAGAAAAATGGATTGGGCCATTTGTTGAGATAAACCTACTTCATCTCCTTGCAGCAGAAAACGGACCCCATTTTTTCCTTTCTTATATAGAGACAGATCTGCAGCATCAGCGTTAGCACTGGATCTGGAGGCAGACCTGGGTAAAGCTCTGGTTTTACCACCTACCAGCTACACAATTGTCTGCCAGTCACATAACCTCTCTGAACCTCAGTTTCTATCTATAAAACAGGGATAGAAATGCACTTATTGTAGCAGTCAAATGAGGCATCACTATATCTACAGCAGTTAAGTACAAAACCAAGAGATACCAGTTGTTCTCAACCAGAGGCAGTTTTGTCCTCCCCAGGGAACATTTGGAAAAGTTGGGAAATGTATCTGATTGTCACAATGTCACCTGTGGGTAGAGGCCAGGAATGCTGCTATGCATCCTACAATGCAATGGACAGTCCCCACAACAAAGAATTCACTGGCTCCAAACGTTAATAGTGCCAAGGTTGAGAAATCCTGAGACACACGGAAAACCACAAGCTGTCACTTCTAAAGAAATGAGATTGACAAATATCAGGATATGCTGCATCTGTCCCTCTGACTGTGAGCATCTAAGACCTCTCCTTGGCGGTCTTCATCCATATTTATTAATATTATATCCACAGGCATGTGCAAAAGGATGAGAATGAATAAATCAGGAGCCTTCCCAGAGTTTGATACTTAACTAAATCAAGGACAAAAAAAAAAAGTTATAACTAAGGAAAAACAGAAAACATTTCATTCAGAAATACACTCTGGATACAATGGAATATTATTCAGCCATAAGACAAGAATTAAATCTTGCCGTTTATGGTGACATAAATGGATGAACCCTGAGGGCATCATGCTAAGTAAAATAAGTCAGACAAAGACAAACAAAATACCATATACTGTATTTTGCCGTGTATAACGCGCACATTTTTTGCCCAAATTTGTGAGGGAAAACTAAGGATATGCTTCATACATAGGTAATACTAATTCCATATCTACATAAATGTTTTCAATTCTTTTATTTATGCTTGTGAGTTTAAAAATGTAACTCTAGAAATCAACAATATATCTGTACGCAAAATAATACCCTGGAATACAATAATCAGTTTGTTGAACTTACGACGAACTTGCAATAATGAAGAGTTCTTGGCCCTCTATGATGCGTAAATATTGTAAATTTGTTACTGATACATAAAATTTCTTGTACCTTGTATCTGTTCTTGTGTTTTGTAATTATTTGTTACATATAATTTCTTGTACTATAATATGTTAAAAACTGCTAAAATTCCTTTATAATACAAAAAACAAGTACTTAAAGGTAAACAAGTAAAAATTTGAATTAAAAAATTAAAATGGAAGATTTCTTTTCCCTGAAAGTTTGGGCCAAAAACGTGGGTGTGCATTATACACGGCACAATATGGTAATCTTCTTATATACAGAATCTAAAAACAAAAACAAATACTAAGCTCTAATACATAAAACAGATTTGGTGGTTGCCAGAGGTGGGGAGAGGAGAATGGGAGGATAAAATGGGTAAAGGGGGGTCAAAAGGTACAAATTTCCAGTTATAAAATAAGTAAGTCCTGGGCATATAACATGTAGCCTGGTGACTGGAGTTAATAATACTATATTACATATTTGAAAATTGCTGGGAGATCTTAAAAGTTCTCATCAGAAGAAAAAATTTTTAACTATGTGTGGTGACAGATGTTAACTTGACTTATTATGATGATCGTTTTGCAATATACAAATATTGAATCGTTATGTTGTATACCTGAAACTAACATATTATATGTCAATTTTACCTCAATTAAAAAAAAAAAAGAAACACACTTTGGGACTAGAAGTCAGGTCAGCCACAGGCCTCCTCACCTTGGAATGGGTAGGAATGTCAAAGTTGACAACTACATCCACATGAGGTATGTCCAAGCCCCGGCTTGCAACATCAGTTGCTAGAAGAATGGAACGAGCCTTTGCCTTAAACTTATTAAGGGATCCTAGGCGCTTGCTCTGAGATGATGAAAAAAAGAAATGAAAATAATTAAGGAATCCTGGAATCCAAGACATACAGACTAGACACAATAAATACAAGAGACAGAAATTTTAAAAGGATGCTTCCACCTAAACCCAGACTGGACTTCACAGATCAAAAGGAAACATGGAAGCAAAAAAAAATAAATATATTTAAGACTAGGGCTAGAAAACACTAACACGAAACAAGGACTGCTTGACATGATAAAAAGATAATTGGGAAATAATTTATTAAAAGTTATTAGAGGCCAGAGAATCATTATTACCAGTGGGCTGAACAGATCAACGCAACAGCTCTCACACCAGACAACTGCCTGTGGGACACCCTAATCTGGGCCTCTTGCTATCCCGAAAGGGGGAAGCAGGCATCCAGAGCAACATGTCAAAGCCCATAAAATGAGAACAATTAGGGAAAGATGCATTAATGTCTTGTACTGCTACTGCACAAATCTACTGCTATACGGTTCATCTCTCATGCCACCAGTTCACCACTAATGACACCAAAGAATCTGTACCTGACTCATCTGTCCATGGAGAGGGATGGCAGTGAATCCAAGATTTCGGAGTAGCAAAGCTGTTCTCTGAGTATTATTACAGGTGCTGCAGAATATCATAAAGGAGTTTCCAGCCAATTCATTTAGAATATAAACCAGGTAGGTGTCCTAAGTTAAAAATCCAAAACAATATATGTAATTGAAGCTGGAAGGTAAGGTTGAAGTCCTGGGCATATAAGTTTCACAAAAGACTAAAGCCTACTGTTGCTTTTCAACCATCCAGACCCCCAGCTGCCAGCTCTGCACTCCTTAACCAATATTATCATCTCTGTGAATCATGAATTCTACATACAAGGTCTGACAATTAAGTTCATGAATTTTTTGCAACAATGTTGCTAACCTTTTTTGATATCAGAGGAACTATTCATTATAAATTTGTACCAACTGGACAAACAGTTAACCAAGTTTATTATTTGGAAGTGTTGAAAAGGCTGCACGAGAAGTTAGGCGACTTGAACGTTTTGCTAACAATTCATGGCTCTTGCATAATGACAATGCACCAGCTCACAAGGCACTGTCTGTGAGGGAGTTTTTAGCCAGTAAACAAATAACTGGATTGGAACACCCTCCCTACTCACCTGATGTGGCCCCCAATAACTTCTTTCTTTACCTGAAGATAAGGAAATATTGAAAGGAAGACATTCTGATGACATTCAGGACATCAAGGGTAATACGATGACAGCTCTGATAGCCATTCCAGAAAAAGAGTTCCTAAATTGCTTTGAAGGGTGGACTAGGTGTCAGTGCATAGCTTCCCTAGGTGGGTACTTTGAAGGTGACCATAGTGATATTCAGCAATGAGGCATGTAGCACTTTTTCTAGGGTGAGTTCGCAAACTTAATTGTCAGACCTCGTACAGCCTGAAGCCAAGCACAAAGAGATCTGTATTCAGCAACCAGGAAAATTCCTTCCATCAAAGCACAAAACTAGGGTTCCTCGACTACAAAAAAGTCAAATAATCACACACAAGAAAACCTACCTCGGGCCAGCCAATTGGCATGTTGGTTAAGAGCTGGCTTGGGATGCCAGCTCTGAACAGCAGGGCTGGTTCAGATCCCCCATGAGGGTCAGTGACACTGCGCCCTCTATAGCTAAGATGGTGAACAACAGCTCGACCTGGAGATGGGCTGCCGTGAGTCACCGGCAATAGCATAGGCTGCAGTGGAGCTGCAGTGGGCTGCCATAAGCTACCATGTGTGTGGCCGGTAGCCAGCGTGAGTGGCCGGCAGCTGGTGTGAGCTGCCAATAGCCGCCGTGAGCAGTCGTCCATAGGCCAGCAACTGATCTGCCTCACCCGGGAAGAGCGCAATGATCATACCAACATGGGCCAGTGAAGCAACATCCTCCACAACTAGATTGAAGAACAAAAAGGATAGCAACTTGTCTGTTCCCCTTCCCCTGATTCCCCAGCGCTGTTCTCCTCCCCCAATTCCCCAATAAAATCTTTAAACAAAAAGAAAATCTACCTCAAGGACAGGGTTGGGAAAGAATTATATCATGACTTCATTATGGAAGTTTGTTTAATTTGTGAATTCCCAGAATGTTTGGCTTTATCAGCGATAACTATAAGCACAGCATTCGCCCTAAAACAAACAAGGACTCCAAACTGTAGCACAGCTCTTAGCTAATCAAGAGTTGACACATTTTCAGATGCTTTGATGAGGAGGGAGAGGGAGAAAGAGAGGCAGGAATGATCAAAGTAAACACTTTACCTTGAATTTGGAGGGAATAAAAAGATAATATTGCTGCAATTTCTCAACCGTCTGGTATTTAGAGGAAACTGCACATTTCACAGGATTCTTGAGTGCTGCTCGCTGAAGTTTTTGCACCTAAAGGAAAAAAACCTGGTTTTGTATACTGACTCCCAAGAGCCTTTTCTATTTTTTACTACTGTTATTGTTATTATTGTTTTCATTTATCAATTTTTATAAAGAAGAAAACAGAAGTCCTAGAAAATTTCACCTTCTTGGTCATGGTGGCAGAGAAGAGAAATGTTTTCCGATCTCGGGGAATCACTTTGAGGATCTTGTCAACCTAAGGCACAAAGAGGAAAGGATACCAATTTAACACTGAGACCAGACGTACCTGCAAATCCTCTTTGTGAAGGAGACAGAGATGGAACAACAAACTAAATACATCATGTGGGGGCTTGGGGACTCAAAAATTCAATTCAGTTCAGCTAACATTTACTGTGAATATTTACTATCTGATACCTTGCCAGATGCTATCAAAAAAAAAATGTGATTTAAAGAAAAGAACAGTTTAAATTAGATTAGAACTAACCTAAGACTAAATATTAACAAACTAAATAAGCTATGATGAGCAAGTCATCAAAGAAAACAGATATTTCAAGGTGTATGGAAGAGGTCTAAATCAAACGATATGGAAAAGAAAATCTTGCTCTGATACTTCTCATCTCTGAAATCAGAGTCAGACTATATTCTAAAAAGGATGCTGAGGCACTGACGATGGGAAGAGCACAGTGAAAAAAGGCAGCAGAGGTGTTTAGATCAGCAGATACACGTAATGATGCAGTGCTCCACAAAAAGCAGATGTGCAATGAACTAAATTTTGAAACAGGGCACTTGAGATTCTCTAAGGGGAGGAAAGAAATTGAGAGCTCACCTCTGTCTCAAAATCCATATTCAATATCCGATCTGCTTCATCCATGACCAAGTATTTCAGAGCTCTTAAGTTGAAACCTTTTGTATTCTCCAAATGGTCAATCAGTCGACCAGGGGTTGCTAATAAGAAAGGTTGAGAAGAGCAAAGTTTAGGAACCAGGAAAAAAAAAAAAAGACAGTTACCAAGCCTCCCCCCTTCTCCCCAATTTCAGAAATTAGAAAATTAAACAGGGTTACAAAAATCCATTCTTCAAAGTCTTTCCACATACGTGTAAGTTACACCCAACACAGGTAGATTTTCTCCAATTCATCACTGCCAGTGTCTTACCCTTGTCAATTACTCACCTATTACTATATGTGGTTTTTTTGCCAGGGCCAGAGATTGGGACATTGAATCGATTCCACCTACAATCACAGCTACAGAAATAAAAAGAACATAAAAAAGAGATCCTTCAGTTCACTGAACAGCTTTTAAAGCCAATACTAGATTTCTACTTAAATTTGTTTTTCCTTTAAATTTACAACTTTCCCCCAAGCTAAAATACCAAATCAGCTCTTTTAGATCAATAAACTCGTGCTACTGATCCTTCCTTCCACTCTCCTTTCACACTCATTCTCAACTTGTGAAGAAGCGCTCAGACTCCTTTCCTCTCAGACACTTACCACACTGCACTCCAATAGAAGACCCTAGGGCTTCAAACTGCTCTGAAATCTGAAAGGCCAGCTCACGGGTGGGGGTGAGAACTAAGGCAAACAAACGCTGGGGTGTCTCCAGCAGTGCATTCAGAATGGGCAAAGCAAAGGCCCCTGTTTTTCCAGAGCCAGTTTCCGCCAGCCCAATGATATCACGACCTAGAAGAAAAAGAAAACATCTAAGAGCAAAGAAATTCTCTCTGCATTTCCCCCCATTTTCTACAATGACATAATGGTAGGCACAAAGTAGACACTGAATATTTGATGAATGGGGGAAGAGGAAGGTTCAATAGACAGAAGACAAGGTCTCTGTCCTAGATAAGCTCAAAATCCAGGGATGAGATACACACAAATACACAAATACGTTATAATATAATAAGGACTTTAACATAAACCCCTGCAAAATACAGTGAGAACACAGACAGGAAGGAGTCACTTACTGACCTAAGGAGTCAGAAAAGGCTAACAGAGGTGATGGGTAAATTAAATCCAGAAACAAGCAAAGAAGGAAAGGAAGCACATTCCTGTATGATAAGAGAGGATGCAGGCTTTAAAAGAACATAGCATGCTTGGGGAGAGTGAGAAGTACAATGTTGCTGAGACACAGACGTCTTAAGGGGGAAAAGGAGAAAAATGAGGCTAGAAAGACAACTCATAAGCCATGCTAAAGAGTTTCATGTCTTCCTCTAAGAGAGGGGAACTAAGGGATCTGAAACAAGGAACACGACAAATGTTATTCTTTGGGAAGATAAACTCTAGGCACGAAGCAGCTCCATTCACACTGCTCCTTCTAAGGGAAGAATGTTGTCAGTCGCTCCTTAAAAACAGTCCCCATGTTCTATCACCGATCGAGCCATTACCGATAAGATCTGGAAATTAACTCCCAAGCCAATGCCACTAGGGCAGTGCCCAGTGGGAATGCTTCCTACTGAGAAAAGGCCCCCACAGCTGATGCTCGCTTTGTTCCGACTGAATAACTGCTAAGGTTTCCTTACTTAGACATTAACCCAACAATAAACTCTTTCCCTGAAGGAACCTGAACATGACACTGTTTCTTACAATCTAAAATGACCTAAACAACAAGAATGGGGAACACGCAGGAAAAAGAACTCAATTAGGATACCACAGTTACCAGTGGTCTGAACTGAAGCAAGGCAGCGAGGATAGGAACAAGTGAGAATTAGAAAATAACAAAAGGAAATGTTTGACATACAGGTTTCTAGCTTGGGAAACTCAAAGGCCGTAAGTTGAGATGGGGCTACAGAAAAATTCCTTCTGGTGAGGAAAATACGGCTCTGACTTGGACAGGGAACCTGAGGTTCCTGCAGTGAGCTCAGAGAGAAATACCTAAACTCAGCAGGACATACTTGTTTGGAGCTCAGCAGAGAGGTGTGAGCTAGAAGTTCAGACGTGGGAGCCATGACCATCCTACTGGTGGTGCTCCCCCAGGGGCAGACACGTCAGAATCATCCATGAGATTTCTATAACTGTACATGCCTGGGTCCCACACCTGGAAATTCTCATTCAGTAGATCTAGGTTGAAGCCCAGAAATCGCTCCTGTTTTTAAAATTCCCCAGGTGATTCTGATGAGCACTGGCTGAGACTCAACGATGCAGAGAGTGTTAGAGCTTTAGGATTGGATGAGAAATTTTAGTAGTGTTTTAGAGCGAGAAAAAAAGGATGAAGATAGGATTAACAAGAAAAAACTGAGAAAGAACAGCTAGAGGACACGACAAGACAATATTGACTGAAATGAAGGAGGAAGAGAGCTTCAAGAAAGGAGAGTGGTTAGTATCAGTTAGAATGTACTTTTCAATAGCCATCTCTTAGACATTAATCACTTAAACTAGGATCTGCGACGTCAGATCAAACAACTGTATGTTCTAGTGAATTCTACCTTTAACCTTCTATCTATTAATATCAGTGTTTTCCATACAAACATACATGAACAGAGGTGAATTATAAGTCAGGCCAAACAATGAACAAATCTTGTGAAGGTTACAGAAACAAATTTCGCACGCATCTACTAACTTTAATGTTCCCCTTGGCTGTAGGGTAGGTGACAATGAATTCCAACAGCACCCACCTATGTGTAAACTAAGAACTTCAAAGCTTTTAATTCCCCAAGTTTGGGGGTTCTGCCCTCCCTATGTACCACACATGCCTTCATCAACAGGAAAAAAACAAAAACCAACCAAACAAAAAACACCAGGGCTGTCCTCTTTTTTTTTGTCAAGGCAAACCTTAACATTTCAGAAGGACATATAAAAAAGATTGGGAGACGTAAAGGAGCTTAAGTCACTCGATCATGTGGTTGTGAGCAATACCCACTGCCACCAGTGGAAGCCACACTGTTTTCAGGTTTTTTTATGATCCCCTCAGAGCAACACTCAGTTTGTAAAATTGGTAAAATTTTCTCTCATCTCCTTTCTTCCTCTCACAACCCTTAAGCCTCTTCAGTGGCAGTATCTGTAGAATGCGTAAACTCCATAAGAGCAGAATAAATTCATATTCACTTGCCACACTGCCAGCACCTCACACAAGTGCTTGCTATATGACAGCCAAAAAGCTGTCTGAAATTCCTAGAGGGCTCTGAGTGATCTCTGAAATAGAAAGAGACCTAACACGTTCAAACCATCCTCAAAAACCATCAAAAGATTTTGCTCTCACCACAGTAATACTCTGTGATATAGGGCTAGGAACTCGGGCTTTTCAGCTGGAAGATTTTATATTCAAATTCTAGCTCCAGAAATAATTAGTTACGTGACGCTAGCCAAGGTATTTAACTCTATGAGCCTCAGTTTCACCAATAAAATAATCATTCCTACCTTTCAGGATTGTTATAAGGTTTAAGAACCATGGATGTACCCAGCGCTCAGTAACTTTGTAGAAACTGACACCATCATTGCCACTCAAATTAAAAATTTTAAGTTAATTTAACAGAAGGAAAGAGAAAAACTGTTAGATTTACTTAAATCATTTGCTTAGGGCCAGACTCTATAGATTCAAATGAAGCATCTACAAACTGCTCATTAAAGTGAGACAAGCTCAAGAATAAGAATAAACCCATTTTCCGTGGTGATCATGTCAGTTACTAAGTTCCCAGTCATCTCTCACTGATTCCTATTTTCTCTGCATTAAATACAAGCTTTTGACCAAAAACGTTATAAATAAGTTTAGAAGTATTACAACCACCTAATTTTTATTCCTTCTTCTCACCTATGTCACAGGTTAAGCAAGAGAAAGTCAGAATGCACCAACCCTTCTTCTTGTTATTTGAAAGCAACTCTGGCACTTCTTCCGCACTAGTGGCTGTTACAGTCATCCTCCCAGCTTCTCTAAACAAGCTGATAGTGGTTCACCATCCCCTCCTTGAAACACTCTCCCTGACCTAATTTGTGTGAAATTGTACTCTCATGATTTTTTTTTTTTTTTAAGATTTTTATTGAGGAATTGGAAGAGGAAACAGCGTTGGGGAATCAGGGAAGGGGAACGGACAAGTTGCTGTCCTTTTGTTCTTCAGTCTAGTTGTGGAGGACGTCGCTTCACTGGCCCATGTTGGTATTATCATTGTGCTCTTCCCGGGTGAGGCAGATCGGTCGCCAGCCATTGGACGGCCGCTTACGGTGGCTCACAGCAGTCACTCATGCTGGCTGCCAGCCACTCACCCACTGCAGCCTACGCCAGCAACTCACAGCAGCCCAGCTCCAGGTCGAGGTGTTGTTCAACCATCTTAGCTGTAGAGGGCGCAGCGTCACTGGCTCATGTAGGAACCGAACCGGGGCCCTGCTGCTCAGAGCTCATGTTCTCAAGCCAACGAGCCACTCAGCCAGCCCTGTATTCTCAGGATTTTAACCCTCTACCGAGCCTCCATTTCTCCTCTCTATCATCTCTTGGCTTCATCTGGAAACCTCACCCATTCCCACAGTTTCAACTACAACCTTGTTGGACATTGTATCTATATGCAGTTCTGGCTTCTTAATCAAGCTTTCATTCCTATATTCCAACTATGGATTAGTCAACTCAATCTCTTTAATACCTGAAATTATTTCCAACTGAAATTATTTTTCCTCCCATATGCTTGCTTTTTATATCAGTGGTACACCAATAAGATGTTCTAAACACATGGGCTAGAACCTTGCAATAATATGAGATTTCCCCATCCCTTGCCTTCCATGTCAACAAACTGGTTGTAAAATTATGATTCTTTTTTTTTTTTTATCACTTTCTCCTTTTCATTCTCACTACCACTACCCTAGCTATTCTTTATTACCAAGATTACTGCAATGGCCTCCTAACTGATCTCCCAGCCTCCAGTCTCTAGTCTCTAAACTACGTCTTTACACAGCTATGAGATTAATCTTTCCTTTTTTTTTTTGAGATTAATCTTTTGAGAATACAATTCTAAGGATTTCATTCTTTTGCTAACAAATAATCTCCAAAGTTGCTCCACTGCCTACGGAACAAAGACCAAATTCCTTTACCCGGTATCTAAGTCCTTCATGATCTAGCCCCAATCAACTTACTAATCTTTCCCACTACTCTGTTAAGTACTTGTCTTAACACGTCTTCCAGCCACCTTGGTTTTTTTTCATGATGTTCCCTATGCCTAGAAAGTCCTTCCGTCCCATCATATGTAAATGTCTAAATCCTATTCAGACTTCAAGGTTTGGCTCAAATGTCTTTCCAACCTACCCAGCCAAAAAAATGAAACAAATTTTCTTTAATACATTCCAATTAGAGGTAATCTATTCTACTCCCTCAGTGCACTTTGAATGTAATTTCCTTACCTTCCTGTTCACCCTATAATACATTTATAATTGTCACCTACTAGACTGCAAGCTCTTGAAGAGGGCGGAATCTTAACTCCCAGTACTTTATACTTGTATCAGATACTTAGTTAACTATTTATGGAAGGAGCAAATGGAATTGCACAGAATAACTTAATTATTTTTCCACATGACAGCTTTTCAAATCATTAAAGCCAATTACCATATCCCACCCCCTAACTCTACTCTTCTCCGTACCATGCACTCAGTTCCTTTAACTATTTGTGACTATTCTTGATACCACACTTATTGCTGCTCATTTGGTCTATGAAAACCGGTCCCCAGAACTAATTATAGTATTCTAGGTGTGTTCTAAACAGTGCAAAACAAAGTACTATTCTCTCTCTAGAGCTAGTTCAGGAGTTTTTAACCTGGGACTTGTGGTAGAGGAATTCAGGGCAAGGGGAAATTTTTATGTGTAGATATATTTATACATTTTCTTCTGGGGCGATCTCAAGAGGATAAGAAACCCCCAAAATGTCACCCTCCTCTTATAGTAACACAACTAAGATTACAGTCACTTTCTCTGAGAATCTTAATGAATTTCAGTTAACACTTCTGGGCCTCTTTACCAAGTACCCAAGTCCTATCAAGTTGAGTTTTGGGAGTCTTAGAACAGGATTTTTTCCTCTACTCCTATTAAAGTTCATCTTGTTAGTTTCAGTCCCACTCATCAGCCAACACTTTAAACATTCTTCCGCAAATCTGATAAACATGTCTCACAGTAAGAGCTCTCAAAACCTCTAGATGCTAACATAGATCCCAGACACTCTTATGTAAATCTGCACTTACAGATTCATAATTTCTAACAAATTTCTGTTAGTACACTTTAATCCAGTGCTTCCTTAAAGTCAGCACCTGCTGCGGACACTAAATCCCCTGATAGAAAGTAAACTCAGTAAACCTGGAGAAGCAGTTTTTCAAAAGCCAGTAAACCACAAACTTTGTATTTTTGGTGACCCTGTTTTTATTTCACTGAACTATGCAAGTAATAGCTCTCAAAAGTGGTAAGTGTTTGAGTATAACATCGTGTTCAGTCTGTATCAGGCCGAGTTCAACCTACCTTGTAAGGCCAAAGGAATAGCTTCAATCTGGATCTTGGTGGGCTTCGTCCATCCCAACTGGTCACAAGCTTCACACAACACATCTGTCACACCCTTAGAATTCAGACAAACACACTTTAGCAAAGAACAACACGAACTCACCTCCCTCCTTATTAAATGACTGTCAGAGCAACGCGACTGGTAGCGTGCGAATTCCTTACACTTTGATTCAAACGGTATCTACTGTGCTCCGACTCAGCCTGCTCTTTAACGATGAGTACTATGACAGTAGCTCAAGACTTAACACTTTCTATTCACCAGGGACAAAGCCAAGTTCTTGACACGTGTAATTTTATTTAATCCTCAATTTTATGAGGTAGCTGTCCCCAATTTGCAGATGTGGAAAGTGAGGCACAGAGCGGTAACAACTTGCCTTTAGTGAGGCTGGGCCAGAATTCAGACCTAGTTTAATCTCTCTCTCTCCAAAGCACAAGATATTTAAATTAAAAAACAAAAAGCCGATTCACCGCAAAGACAACCTCCTGGACAGATATGCAAATATCGCCACCCCAAAATGGAGAAAAGCGCAAACGGGCCTCTCAAGGACCGGCTGCCCTCCCACCAGCCAAACTCAGATGCCAAGAGAGCGCGTCCGGAACTCGAGCTTCAGAAACTCCGGGGGAAACCTAAGCTCGGCCCCAGCGGCTTCTGTTCCCCACCAGCTGGGATCTAAGGCAACCGGTCCCTGCCTGCGCCTGGCGCGAGCAGGACAAAGAGAAGCCAGCGTCGTCCCCTCTCACCAGGTCTTTAAATGTTTTAGCTTCCTCTTCCTCCACCGCCGCCGGCTGGGGCGCTTCAGACGGAGAATCGTGCTCCTCGGGCGCCGCCATGTCGTCCACGGGCTCCGGAAGTGGGTCGGCGCCGCGCGGGACGCCGGTAAATGTAGTTGTAGTTCTCCCTAGACGGCGTGTTCTGGGCGCCCCCCTGCGGGCTTGCCGGGCTTTGCACCAGCCGACCGGGAGAGTGGGGCTTCATAGAGACTGTAGTGAAAAAGTGAGGGATGGCTATAAATAAGCATGTGGACTTGTGGAATTGAGTCAAGTGCAGAAGGGGCTGACCAGGGCCTCCAATAGGCCCTTTAGTCCCCTTTTAAAAAGCTTTCCTCACCTCTCACACCCGTTCTGTGCCTCGCTTTTCTAACCATAGTTTTTAACAGGTTGATATCATAGTACTATTTATTATAATTTCATTCATTTATTCAGGTATTTGTTGAGTGCCTACCATATGCTAGGGCTACGCTAGACGTTTAGTGACCAGGACAGCAACCTCTGCTCTCGTGAAGAAGACAGATTATTAATAAGTGACCATAGATCCTTTCAAATTGTGAAAACTGCTGGGATGTAACAGAAGTAAAAATGATGGGAGAGTGACCTGGGGAGGTGGGTTGTAGGGATAATGGCAAGATTGGAGAAGGCCTTTCTAAAGTAGTGATATTTGAGCTGTGACTTCACTGATGAGCAAAAGAAAGTCCCTTCAAGAGCCCAGAGGACAGTTATTTCAGAATGAGTAAACAGCAAATGCAAGGGCCTGAGAGAGTGTAGCCGGTGAGGCTGTTCTGGAAAGCAGTCTGCCACCACCGAGGCAAATTCAGTATGTTGCATGCCCTGTGCCCAGCAAGCAGGTTCCCACATGGTGCCGGGGTGTTCACTGCAGCAGTATCCTGGTGGGGAGATGGAAGCAATCTGTTGTCCATCACAGGGAAATTGGATAGTTAAAATGTGTACATGGTGTGAACAAACATGCCAATAACAATATGGTAATCTCTCAAAAACCTAGGGCTGAGTGAGAAAAGTATAAAATATATCATGTACATTTAAAATATATGCCCATAAGATATCACCTTCTGCTGAAACACACACAAACAGAAAAATGCACTTTAAACATTTTAGAATGGCTGCTTATAGAAGGAGAGGAACTGGAAATTGGGAAACTGAGGATAAAAGATAACACATACACAAAGCAAGAAAGGGCACTTGTGATGATAATGTGCCTTGACCTGAGCATTGTCTACCCAACTCAGTGTGCCTGACTTATCGGGGGATCACTTCATAAGTTATATATAAATGTCTAACCACTATGCTGTATTTCTGAAACTAATATAATATTGAATGTCAACTGTAATTGAAAATATTTTTAAACTAAAAAAAAAATTCAATGTGCCTGAGGGCCTTCCCACCACTACACAAAAAAGGCCCTGATTTAGGAATCATAATGGTGTCTCCAACAACAAAACCAGGTAGGGTGAGGTCAGAGAAGTAGACTCAGCTCAGACCCTGCAGGGCCCTATACTAAAAGATATGGGGTTTGAATATTATTCTAAACACAAAAGGAAGCCACTGGAAGGTTTTGATCAGCTAAGTGACATGATCAAAGTTTTTAGAATATCACTCTCCACCTGAAACTAATAATAATTTTTAAAAATTTAAAAAACACAGGGCCGGTCCAGTGGCTCATTGGTTAAGAGTTGGCTTGGGAGCACAAGCTCTGAGCAGCAGGGCTGCCAGTTCAGATCCCACGTAGGCCAGTGGCGCTGCCCTCTACAGCTAAGATGGTGAACAACAGCTCAGCCTGGAGCTGGGCTGCCATGAGTCACCGGTGACAGCGTAGGCTGCAGTGGGTCTGCAGTGGGCTGCCGTAAGCTACCGTGAGTGGCCGTCCAATGGCCGGCAACCGATCTGCCTCAGCCGGGAAGAGCGCAATGATCACAATACCAGCATGGGCCAGCGAAGCGACGTCCTCCACAACTAGACTGAAGAACAAAAGGACAGCAACTTGTCTGCTCCCCTTCCCCAATTCCCTAACACTGTTCCCTCCCCCAACTCCCCCAATAAAATCTTTAAAAAAAAAATTTTTTTAAACAAAAAATGAAAAAAATATATATATCACTCTCTCTGTGGAGACAGATTGTAGAGAGGAAAGAATGAAAAGCAGAGACCATCCAAGAGTCAAGAGATGGCCTTTATGCCCCCAGCTCTAAGCACACAGCCTGACACAAAAATGGGTGCCCAATAAATGCTTCCTGGATGAATTACAACTAAGCCAAGTGTTGGGACCAAGAATGATGACAGCCCAGGAAGAACTTCCCTGGTTGTTTCTTTAGAGAGTGAAGTTGTTTCCATTTTTAAGATTACACCTCCTGCAGAATAGGCTGGGGCCTTTGGTCTTTTTACATCAGGCTACTCCAAGTAAAAGAAAAGGAGAGAAGACACACTGTGTAAATGAAGAGGTCACCTTGGCATTGACTTCATCAGGCAGTCACTAGCACATGCAGTCTAAGGCTCCCTGGCTTTCTGTTTAGCTGTCCCTCATGGCTACCCTCTCTGTTTTACCAGAAATGGGAATTTTGCCACTTTAGAGGATGTCCAAAGTAGATAATAGGCTTTGAAATAAGAAGTTGACTTATCCCAAAGAAAGTCTATCCGACCAGCTCTGGCCCTTCCTCTTCCAGTCCTGTGCTTTGGAGACCTGCTGGGAAACTTGTGTTCCTTGTTTGACAAATGAGGAACTCGAGTCCCAGAGGGTCAAGAGACGTGTCACACAGCAAAGTCACGGAGACAAAAATAGAATCCAAGCCTCTCGAGGCTCAGAGCGATGCTTTCATTGAAGAAAACATCGTTTTACATGATGACAAGCAGCTTTCTCCTGTACAGCCACACTCACAATTCCTCTGCCACACCGATTTTTCTGTAAAAACAGAGAAGTAGCTAAAGTATTTATTTTGCTTCCCTTAGACTCATTTGTCTGATTTCATCTAGGAGAGTGGAATGGGAAATGAAAAGTGCTGAGAGAAGGTGAAAGACATGACTGAGGAGTGAGAGGAAGCAGAGCAAAGAGGCCTGAAACCCAGACCCAGGAGGAAACAATTGGAAGGACTATAAAACTGTAGGTGATATAAGGTCTAAAGTTACCCAAATTTTGTTATAATGTGTTACAGGAAAGAAAAAAAAATCACACTTAAGATTTCTGAGGGCCTGGTGCTGCTCTAAGGAGAAATGGATTTAAATCACTCAACGGCTATTATAGTATAAAACTCTGTCCATTTTAGTCAAGCAAACATCTTTTCTGTTTGTTCTTGGATAATTCAGACATCAGCTATTTTTAAAACGTCCTCTGGTGCCAGAGCCCCTGAGGCGCCACTGGACGCCAAGAGGATGTGGCAATGACGGCCGCAGCAGTGTCCCTCCATTCCTTGGTCCAGGGCGCCGGCAAGGTTTGGGCCTTAACCAATGCCACCTCGGTGAAGGGATTCATGTCAGACTGACAGGGGGACCACAGGTGGATTCCAAAGAGAAAAGCCTGCATCAGCGAAGAGGATTGTCTGTTTTTGACTATTTCTACCAGATTTGGAGTAGTTTGGATATTTATATTCTGGTCATGGAAAGAATAAGAGTTCCATTCTAGTAACTGAGCCATGTCATATCCTGTACTTTCAGAACAATGAGGAAGGTTAGAGAGGAAATCCAAATAAACACTCAAGTGGGGAAGAAAAGCAAGCCTGAAACTATATACTGGCACCAGAAGGAGAGGTCAAAGTGTCTGACCCCACCTGACTCTGAAAGGTTTTCACACGCCCTAGGCACTTCTGCTTTCATGGGCCCCTTCCCCCACCAAAAAAAATATGAAAAATTATAGTTTACAGCTGCATCAGTAGACACACAAATATACTAACATTATATCTTAAGACATTTTCTTTGACTTAAAAGCTCATTTTTTTTTCTTTTGGTTTTAAAAGCAATTAAAACCTTTCTTGTGGGCCTCTAGACGTATGGTGGGCTCTAGGCACTGCGGCTGCCTTCCCTGGTGGGTAAGGGAAAGGCATGAGGACCTTGGTGACGCTTTCAACAGGCCAGTGACAGCGCTCTGCTGGGGGGTGAGAGCATGTTAGGATAAGCGCGCCCTTGAACTAAAAATAAAATGAGCCTCCACGCTTAGGGACTAGAGTTCTGTGAAGGGCTCAAACCAGACTCAGTTATCAATCAGCTTCTGCTCAAAACCCTCCCAGCAATCGCACACCCTCCGGTCTGTTTTGGGGAACATTCACTTATAACGAAGCGCTCTATAGTCATCAAGAAAGAACCAATGCAAATTTTAGTCACCCAGACAACTATCTTTAACTTATGAATTATAATCTGTTATGACTATGTATGTTCTAGTGACAATAGGACATAGAGGATGTAATAATGAGGCAGAGAGAAGAGGACCATCTACATGGAACCTAGAAAAAAGAGAGTTGACTGACAAATTAACTTAGTTATCCCAATTTGTGTCTAGGGAAAAAAGATAACTCCTCCTGGTTATTTACTGGTTTCTTTTCTTTTTCTTTTTCCGTTTAGTTTAAAAGTTTTCTTAAAATATAGAAAACCTGTATCTGTTTCTTTTCTTATTCAACAAACTCTCAGACACTGTGACAGACCAACAGCCAGACATTAGGATCCCGAAATAAGCATGAAACCTATGCTCCAGTGGGGAGGCAGCCTATTTTAAAAATAATAATAATAAATAAATCCCCACAATCAAGTGGGACAGACCCCAAAAAAAGTACTCACAAGTGAGATGAGTGGTACCAAAGAGGAAAGCAAGATGCTAGAACAATGTGTAATGGGGTGCCCTAACCTTGCTCTGTGAATTGTGGACATTTTCCTTGTGGAAGTGACTTCAACACTGAGGCCTGAAAGATGAACAGCTCCTATTAGCTATGTGGGGAGTAGGGAGTGGTTTACAGACAGAAAAAGCCTTCCAGATTAGGCTTTGCAGTGGAAAAAGTCAAATGGAGCTCAACAGAGATTATAAAGCTGCAGGTATAGGTAGAGACCTGAATAATTAGGACCAGGATGGACATCACCTCATAGGCAGTGGTTAGGAGCAGCTCAGTGTGGCTGTAAAGCCAACTTCTCTACCATACCTGCCGGAAGTCCTTGATTCGCTACCATCCTGGGATCTTTAGGATAACAGATCTTTATGTCCAATACCTAAAAAAGTCTGGTGCCTCAGACTGAGAATTACAGTGAAGAGGACAAAGATGTTCTTAAGATATAAATAAGATATGTAAGGAATGGATTTAACCTGAAGTCAACAACAAGCAGGAAATTCAAATGTTATAAACCTTACACAGAAAACTGCAAAGACTAGTGTCTCAAGGTCACTTCATACTAAGGAATGGTAGCTTTGACACATTTCCTGGTTTCCTGGTTGTTTTATATTCCTTTCACATGAGTGGTTTTTTGTTTTGTTTTGTTTTTTTAATTTTATTGGGGAACAGTGTGTTTTTCCAGGACCCATCAGCTCCAAGTCAAGTAGTTGTCTTCAATCTAGTTGTGGAGGGCGCAGCTCCTTGGCCCATATGGGAATCGAACCGGCAACCTCACCAGCGCTCTCACCACCTGAGCTAGCCGGCCACCCTGTTTTTATTTATTTTTTAATGCATACACTTAAAAAATAAATTATTAGAAATGGAGATGTTTATATACAATTCCTTGGCAATCCAGGTACTATTGTCACTGTGAAGTGTAAGTATAATGCACAGCAGCTTCCAACCACACTTTCATATAGAAGCATGTGATTTTAAATATAAAGAGTTTCATGCCAAAATGTTTGAAATAAACAAATAAAATATTAACTGCTATCCTGGGCATTTCTCATTCTTGGTGATAGCCCAACATCTTCTGAACAGTTTTGTTTGTTCAGAATGATTGGCGAAGTTCTTCCAGGTACAAATCCTTCTTCTTAAGTAAAAACCAGAAGCTCACTCTCCCACCCTCCCGGTGGTCTACCTTCATAATATATCCAGAATCTAACTACATTTCTCCACTCTCAGCTACCAACATCTCTCAGCTACCAACATCTCTCACCTGGATTTACTGCAATAGCCTCTTCATTAGTCTTCTTGCCTCACTCTTACCTCTCAGCAGCATAGCTGCCAAGAGATCCTTTTAAAACAGAAGTCTGATCAGATCCTTCCTCTGCTCAAAACCTTCAATAACTTTCCATCTAACTCAGAGTCAAAGTCAAAGTCCTTACAACAGTCTATACAACTCTACATGTTCAGGCCCCCACGCCTTCTGAGCTCATCTCCCACCACACTCCCCCTCACCCACTCCACTCCACTCCATCCAGGCTGGCCTCACTGTTTCTTCAACATATTGGACATGCTTCTGCCTCAGAGCCTTGTTCTTTCTGTTTCCTCTGCCTGGCATGCTTTTTCCTCAGATACCCTCATGGCTCCCTCCCACACCAACTTCAGGTCTTCACTCAAATGTCACCTTGTCACTGAGGCCTTGCAACCCCTCCCCGACAGCACCCCCTCCCATCCCTGCTTTGTTTTTCTCCATGGCACGTGTGTAGTAAGCAAAATACTGGCCCCTGAAGATGTGCACATCCGAGTCGCCAGAATCTGTGAACATGTCATATTCCATGGCAACGGAGAATTGGGTTGCAGATGGAATTAAGGTTGCTGATCAACTGACCTTAAAATGGGGAAACTATCTTGGGTTGTCTGGATGGGCTTGATATAATCACAAGCGTCAGGAAAACTGAAAGAAAAGGCAGAAGAGGAGATCAGAGTGATGCAATGAACGAAGCACTCAACCCGTCACTGAAGGCTTTGAAGGGAGAGGGAGGGGTCATGTGCCAAAGAACACAGCAGCCTTTAGCAGGTGGAAAAGGCAAGAGAACAGATTCTCCCCCAGAGCCTCCAGAAAGGAGCACAGCCCTGACAACTACTTTATTCCATCCCAGTGAGATCAGCGTCAGAGTTCTGACTTTAAGACAATAAATGTGTGTTGTTTTAAGCCACTAAGTTGGCGGTAATATGTTACAGCAGCAATAGGAAACAAACACACATCATCTCACAAACTAGCTATTTACTTCTTTTTCATGTCTGCGTTCCCTGTCATCACTAGAATACAAACTCCATGACAGCAGAGCTATTTGACCGTTTTGTTCACCACTGTATGTTCAGTGCCTAGAAATATACTTAACATATAGTAGGTACTCAATAAATATTTTGTTGAATGAATGAATATCTGTGAGTGTGTAGATGTGTAGTGTGTTTGTGAGGGGATGAAGAAAGGAGAGATGAAGCAGCAGGTCTTACGCTTGTGTGTAAAGAAAGTAGTCAACTAAACTGAGTTTCTGGAGACAGGTTATTACCCTGGGCCAAGTTTGCTCAACCCTGGCATGGACAGAAGAAGCCCAACAGCTTTCAATATATAAGTCAGGGACGTGGGGACAAGGGCCAACTTGACTGTAGTATGCAAAATAAATCTCTCTCTTAATAGCTTCTGTACACCAAAGGAAATGGTGTCCTCCCATTCTATTCTGAAAAGTAAATGTAAATTACCAACTTCATGAGAGAGGTTATAGAACTGGTCATCCTGGAGAGGTGGGAAATGGTACCGCAGATCACTCTGAAGTCTTCCCCTCCTGAGATACCACCCCTGACAAAGGAGATTACTCTGGGGAGGAAAGCTTTCAGAGGTCAGGAAGTTCATTGTCAGCATCACAGATTTATGACTCAGCCACCAAACCCAACAGCTTTGGCAAGGAAGTTAGCGCTGACCTAGGGCTGGGCGTGTGTTTTTTATGCCAAGCCCACACGTTTAAGAGGTGGTGAGCCTCATAAGTGGAGGTGAGACATCAGGTTCAATACAGAGCCCCCTTTTCTCTCTGCTCCTGTTTCTCGCCATTAAAGGTCCTGCCAACAGGTTGTTGTGATGATGTACAATGGTCTCATTTCCCTCTCCCAGCCACTCTGAATCGCTAGGCCTGCGATTTCGTGGAGGATACCTACCCAGGGATGGCCTGGTCTTGCCTTTTGGGGCTGCTCTCCCTCAGCTTTCCACCTCTCTCCCCCTCCTAAGGCTTTCCCCCCCACATTCACCCTTGGACATTTTCTTCCTGAATCAGCCCTTTTTGTAAAATTTCTAAACTACCTCATTACTTTTTCATTAAAACCACGGAATTAAATTCATCTTAGCCTTTCACAATATCACCCATCATAATACACTGTTAAAATACCGCAAACACCGCAGGAACTCAGCACTTCTCTGGGGTGTGTCCTCAAACTCACAGTCCAATTTTAGGTAAGGTACACATTCCATTAGATTGGAATACGGGGAAATCTGCGATTTATGTAAATGAATCAATGATTGGAGTACAACGTGAATTTCAGCAGAAAGAACCTGGAATCAGGAAAACCAGCTTGATGGTTGTTGCAGGTATTAGGGAATTAAAGCCTAGATGAGTTGTGGTAGCTGTGGAATGGATCAAAATGCCTGGGAAAGACATTTAATGGAAAGGGTATCTACCTTGGCAAAGTTTTATCAGAGAAATAAAGAACGGAAAGATTTGGAGATGACGAAGAGATTTCAAGGTAGGCAACTGGGACATTGATATTGCCTTGATCGAGGCAGACAGGTTCTGAAACTGGGCCAGTTTTGCAGAGAAGCACACATTTAGCTTTAGATGTGCTGGGAAGCAATGCCAGTATATCCAGGAGGATAAAGAGTGCTTGTTTATCTGTCCAGTCATTCAATGCTTACGGAACATCTCCTGTGGTGGAAGCTGGAAAGACACCATGGGGAGGCTTAATGATAACTGAGATATTGTTTCTGTCCTTAAGGGCCTTGGGGTAGGCACAAACATCTCTAATAAAAGATATCATGTGATAAGCTTGTGTAAGAGACACAAGCAGATTGCTCTTAGACATTCGGATAAGAGCAAAATCCCATCTGGCTGAAATCAAGTGTAGTGCTAAGGGCAGCACTACACTTGAGGGGATAGGGGTAGGAGGAACACAGCTAGGACGTTTTTGTACAGGCTTCCTGCAACCTGCTTTACTCAGTCAGTGATCTTCACCTATGTTTTCATCTCATCTACAACCCAACAAACTCAAATTTACCTGAGAGAATCCTTTAGAGCTGGTCTCATCCATACCAACATCCAACCCAGGACTGCCGAGATACTGGGGATGGAGAAGACGGACTCACTGAAGGACTATATGAAAGTGAGAGGAAAACCCCCTGGGTCTGAGGCTCAGGGAATACCTGAAGTTTAGGAATGGAGGAGAAAGAAGAGCTATTAAGAGAGACAAATAAGAAGGGCTGAGGTCACAGAATTCAAGAGAGAAAAGTGTTTTCAGAATTGGGGAGTCAACAATGTCAAATGCGGGCCGGCTGAGTGGCGCATTGGTTAAGAGCTGGTTTGGGACGCCAGAGGGCCCCAGTTTGGATCCCACATAGGAGGGCCAGTGACACTGCCCTCCACAGCTAAGATGCTGAACAACAGCTCAACCTGGAGCTGGGCTGTCATGAGTCGCTGGCGCCGGGGTAGGCTGCAGCCCCTGTGGCAGTGGGTTGCTGTGGGCTACCGTATGTAGCCAGCAGCCAGTGTGAGCAGCCAGCAGCCGCCATGAGAGGCCGTCCAGAAGCCGTCGACTGATCTGCCTCACCCAGGAAGAGTGCAATGATGGTGCCAACTTGGGCCAGTGAAGCAACATCCTCCACAACTAGACTGAAGAACAAATGGATAGCAACTTGTCTGTTCCCCTTCCCCCATTCCCCAATAAAATCTTAAAAAAACAAACAAACATAAAACAAACAAAAGAAACAATGTCAAATGCTACAGAGAAGTTAGAAAGAGTCAGAATCCAACGATTCCTCGTGTTAAGTATGCAAAAGCTCAGGGGACAATGTTAAAAACAACTCATCCACAGACAAAGCATTATTATTCTGAATAGTTTCGTGACACCTAACGTCTTACTCCTACTCACGCCTGTCTCCTCACCTACACATCTCAAGCAGTTTTAGTCCACAGCGATCATACTGAAATGGAGCACACACCCCTAACAGGAAGAAAACTGAAGAGCAGGTTCAGTGGTACTTTCGATGGAATGGCCCTAAGAAGTTTCATTTTCAGAGGTTTTTATACAAGATCTGGAAAAGCCTGTTGAGCCGGTAATTCCTTTATTCATGCTGTGCCGTTTCTGTCAATACCTTCAGTCCTAGCACATCAACAGTTAACAAACAGTTCTAATTTGTCGTGTCTTTGTTCACAAGAATCTTGCCATGTTTAGGGCATCTGGGCAGCATTACAAAACATCGGTGCACAAGTGTTTATGATCAAAGCTGAAGTTTGATTGTTTTCAAATCGCACCCACATTGTTTTTATGCAAATACTAGCCATTTGCAAAACTACATTTTAATTTCTTATTGGTTAACCTACTGGCATAAGATTACCCTACCTAGGTGACTAGATTGTTAGTGCCATAAGATCTGAACCCTGTCTGCATTGCTCACAAATGACAGTAGGTGATACAAGGTGAGTGAGCACTCAATAAGTGTTTTCTGGATGCGTGAATGAATGGATAAATGAATTTCTCAGTTTGTCATTAATGCCGTCACTTTCATGAGCTATTCTTTTACATTCGAAAATACTTACTCTCACAAGAGCTAAGAGCATAACTCTGAGAGCCGGCTGCCAGGATTCAAATCCTGGGGCAGCTCTTGCTAGCTGTGTGATCTTTCAGTACCTTATTTTCTTTATCTAACAATATGGAGTAATTATAGGGTCCCACTTATAAGATTTGTGTAAATGTGATAATACATGTGAAATTGTACTTAGTATAGTATTTAGTAAGTTTTGTAAATGTTAACTATTATTATTATCATTAAATAGCCACATTTATTTTCTATGTTCATTTAAACGTCATTTTATTTAGGCATTGTTCTTCAATGATATTTTGACAGTGCAGTTTTAATAACAAGGTGAGGGCAGAACAGATGTCTTCATATCAACCATGAAGCCTGGAAAAGGAAATTTTTAGCCTAAAAGAAAGGTTTTAGATATCACTGTCTTTCCCCAACTCCACCTATACAAAAAGCTTCTCCTAATTACAGCTATGTTGGTAAACTTGGCAACAGTATCCACACAAATGCTGGAACAGGCCATGCTATGACTGTTCCTGTGTGTTTGGGAGACAGAGGTCTAGGCTGTGACTCATTGCTGAAGTTCTGGGCAAGCCAGATAGCAGGGCTGCCTGCACTCCCACCACTGGTATTACAGTGGAAATAAAAATGGGATTAAACCTCATTCCCTGCAGGTGCAGCTTTCTATAGACAAGCCATACCTGTGCAGTTAAGACCACATTGGAAAACCTTGTTTCTACAAATCTAATGCTAATACCAGTCAGGATCAGCGGTGCTGAAGGTCCCTCAAGTTCCTTCCTGGCCCCTAGAGGGGCCTGGCTTCATCAGTACAATTTCCCCTCTCCTAACAACTCTCTGGTTGCTAAGCAATTATTTCCAGGTCTTAAGGCTCACTCTTTGTCCTATTCCAGACCACAGCAGGGTTTACTTTCTTAGGAGTTTGCCAGGAGCAGAAAGTAACATCCTAAACTCCTGTCAACTCAACAAGGAGAGATTGATTGCAATTCACTAAAAGGACACTTGTTATGACAGGAATACATATGCTTCAGCAAAAAATAGGATCCCAGGTTGTGGCTGGCCTTTGCAAACAGTCAAGGTCCTGCCAACACAGCCTTTTATTTTTGGTTTCACACTGATTAACAGTGCCACATCCAGACCCAGGGCTGTTTCTAAGGTGGAGACTCAGAGAGGCTGGCACTCAAGACAGGGAGATCACCTGAGGAAAGCAGTTCTTAACGGGGTAGAGCAACTACCACAGGCTCTACATTTGGATTGCAGGACCCCCTCCCCAATGTCCACCTTCCTTTTCTTCCTTATAAACAGAATCCTAGGTATACTGGGATCAGCCAATCTTAAGCTAAAAATTAGTACATTTCCCAGCCCGCCTTGCATGGTAAAGATCAGTAACTTGTAAGGTAAAGTTCCCTGGAGGTTTCGAGGAAATTTTTCCCTTCCTAATATAGATGTTGCCCCTCACCCTCCCCTTTTGCCTCTCTCTAGGTCTTGTGAAGGTTAATTTGGCTGATTCTAGGTTTCCTTTTGATTATTTCCCAGGTTGTAATTACATTAGGTTTTCAAACTGCTGGAAGTCTGATTTCTAGAAAGAGTAGTCCTGTGTATGAGTTGATTGCTTTTTAAAAATTGATTTATGGGCCGACTGAGTGGCTCAGTTGGTTAAGAGCTTGCTCAAGAGTTTGAGCTCTGAGCAACAGCAGTTCGATTCCCGGCCCGAGCTAAGCAGCCGCTGAGCTGCCAACAGGTGGCAGGATGGCTCGGCTTAAAAAAAAAAAATAAGGGCCAGCCGAGTGGCGCGATGGTTAAGAACTGGCTTGGGACACCAGAGGGCCCCGGTTCCGATTCTACATATGAGGGCCAGTGACATTGCCCTCTACAGCTAAGATGCTGAACAACAGCTCAACCTGGAGCTGGGCTGCCGTGAGTCGCCTGCGATGGCGTAGTGGCAGTGGGTTGCCATTGTGTAGCCAGCAGCCAGTGTGAGTGGCCAGCAGCCGCCATGAGCAGCAGTCCAGAAGCCGTTGACTGATCTGCCTCACCCAGGAAGAGCGCAATGATGGTGCCAACTTGGGCCAGGGAAGCAACGTCCTCCACAACTAGACTGAAGAACAAAACGACAGCAACTTGTCTGTTCCCCTTCCCCCAATTCCCCAGCGCTGTTCCCATNTCCTCCACAACTAGACTGAAGAACAAAACGACAGCAACTTGTCTGTTCCCCTTCCCCCAATTCCCCAGCGCTGTTCCCATTCCCCCAATTTCCCATTAAAAAAATAAAAAATAAAAATAAATAAATAAATAAATTGATTTATACAGTTAGATACTGAATATTCTAAGTAAAAATGATTAAACATCTGCCCCTTTTTAAGTTGCTAATTCATGCACAGGCAAACATGAGATTAGGGAGTTAATTACAGAAAGATCAAAAAGTTTGAGGAATGGGCAATTTATTTCAATAAAGGGAAAGAACTAATTTTGCTACAGTGGGAAAAAATGTGGAATTCAAAAATTGCTACATTTAACTTTATCCCTATTTATCTCCGCACAATGTCTTTATCTCAATGTCTCAATTCCCTCTACTTTCTTTTCACACCAAGGTAATGAATGAGAAATATATCAAGTTAACTGATTGTTTGACATATCTGATCTAGAGTGGCTTCTACACCACTCTTCTCTCTCTTTTATCTCCCAGTAAATATTTCTGACTTTGACATTTACCATATTGGAAATGACAGGTGCCTGAGGGCAAATGCATCAAAGCAGTTAGGATCAGAACTGTTTGCTAAGGATTACTTTTTAAAATAGAGCACAATGTAGTTTTATTGAATTCTTAAAGTGCAGAACCAAATAAATCTCATTTATTGTGAAAGAAAACAATCCAAACAATTATAAACCCCAGAAACTAACAGAAGCACATAAACCGTTAGTACAAACATATTTCTTTTTCAAACGCAGACATTTTTCTACAATACACTTATGATCTAAATACCCCTCTCCCTTCTTCCTTTACAACAGGCCATTTTAATCTGTTTGTTTATAGAATGAAAGCCTTAAGGAAAAATCTTATTCACATTCCCACAATAGAAATAAATAAATATTTGGGGCCAACCGAGTTGGCTTGGGAGCACGAGTTTGAGCAGGAGGGCTGCCGGTTCGGATCCCACATGGGCCAGTGACACTGCGCCCTCTACAGCTAAGATGGTGAACAACAGCTCAACATGGAGTTGGGCTGCCGTGAGTCACCGGCGATGGCATAGGCTGCAGTGGGGCTGCAGTGGGCTGCAGGAAGCTACCATGAGTGGCCAACAGCCAGCGTGAGCGGCCGGCAGCCAGCATGAGCTGCCGTGAGCCACCATTGGATGACCAGCGACTGATCTGCCTCAGCCGGGAAGAGCATAATGATCACAATACCAACATGGGCCAGTGAAGCAACATCCTCCACAACTAGACTGAAGAACAAATGGACAGCAACTTGTCTGTCCCGTTCCCCAATTCCCCAACGCTGTTCCCTCCCCCAATTCCCCAATAAAACCTTAAAATAAAATAAAAAGAAAAGAAAGGAAATAAATATTTGTCTCTAGAACCTTAACTAAATCCTGGTAGGGACTCCAACATTTATAAAAGACATGTAAGAGGATGGAGGGTCTTTCATTATCAACAACTTCCTGTTAATATAGCTAAGCAGTTCATTAAATTATTCAGATGCATTCATTGAACTCCTATTATGTGCAAAATGTTGTCCCAAAGACACTTTTCCTTAGATGTAAAATGGGCCACTGAAATAACTTGAGGAGTTTAGGACTTTGAGATTCTCAAATATCCTAATGATAGGAAATGTTGGCTGCTGCTGCTGCTACTGTCCAAAGTGTCCAGTTTATTTCTAAGGAACAGCTCAGCTATTGGAAGAATATAATTCACACTTAAGCATTAATAAAAGATGGAGTTAAGGAGTGGCTGTACCTTTATGACATAACTCAAACAACAATGTGAAGTACATTCGGATGATCTAAAATGCTAGCATCTGTGCAAGGTAGTCTAGGAAATGACACCAGTTTAAAATGAAACCAGCACCAGCTTCAAAATAAACCAGGATACAGACCGGTTGCAATTTATAGGAAAAATTAAAATACAGAACTACTAACCCCTCCCTCAGGACTGAAGTCATACTTCCTCAGACACACTGCCATCATTGGGAAACATGAGAGGAAACTGGGTAAATTTAAAGCACATTAAATAATTAAATAATACAGCCAAGTTGTGTGTGTGGTTCCAAAGACTTTTCAACATATCTTTCAACATTACAGTGGTAGGAGTGAAAATTGAAGAAATTATAAGTATTTTCTCAGAGACAGCTTACAGATTTCTTATACTTCTCAAAGAGAAAATAATGACACATTGTTACTATAACACAACCTATTTTGTCACCCATAAGATACAACTTCACAGGACATCAGGCTTCCAAGGTCTAAGTGCTTCCTTCACATGCCTCTAATTGGTTTTTTTTCCTCTTGAACTAAATAAGTTCTCTTTTCAGGTCAAGTGTTATCTGTTGGCAAAGTACCTTCAGGTTAAATATACTTGCATCATTTCTGTATCCCTCAAGTCAAGCCTCCATTTAAAAGCTTAAACTCGTCTCCTGGTCTCTCTATTCAGGACTTCCCACATTTACTTCATGTGGAAAGGAGAGATACTTATTCTAGAAGAGCGATGCTATTTCCAGCTCATGCCTGGCCTCAGAAAGTCAAACTCAGCCTCATCTGAAAAGAGCCTCCTTAATCTCCCATTCAGAAACTTGCAATTCCTATTATTTTCTAAATGTGATGATTAAATAAAATTAAATGCAAATAATAAACAGTAATTAAATTAAAAAACTTCAAATAAATTAAAAAAATACATGGCGTGGCAGTTTTCAAAGAACGCAATAAAAGTCACTTTCCAGTAAATTCACATTCCTTTCTGTACCAGTTTCTACAACGAGTGGGCAACACTGCCCTCTAACGGGGTGATTACGTTACATCCCTTAGTTCACCTGGTGGGAAAGTGCCTCAGGATGCATTGACCAGTGTGCACACACATTCTTTCTTTTACTTCTGGGACACAGTCTGTCCTTGATCTTGAGGGAATCACTCTGAAGACCATGGAGCTCCTCAAGGGGGCATAAGACTTCATGAAAGCTAATTGAGGGGATCAGAAACTAACATCTGTTGCAGTGGTTTTCAAACTTTAGTAGGCATCAGCATCACCCTGAGGCCTTGTTTAAATACAGTTTGCTGGGCCCCACCTGCAATTTCTGATTCCATGAGTGAGGGGTTGAGCCCAAGAATTTGGCTTTCTAATAGGTTCCCAAATAATGCTAACGCTGCCAGGGGCCACTCTTTGTGAGCCAGACATTGTGCTAGGCACTTTATCTCACTTAATACTCACAACAGGGTAAGGTTTTAGCATCTCTATTTTACAGACCAGGAAGCCAAGTCTCAGAGAGATTAAGTGGCTAAGGTCACACAGTATTGACAGAGTCTGTAATAAACCCAGGACTGTCTAACTCAAAACCATTGCTCTCTTCTCTTCACTACCATGTCAGTAAATGAAGCTATTAGTCACTTCATCTTCCTTGGCTGCAGCTTCTTCCTGCAAGGGAGCAGCACTTAGATGATTGCTTGATTGGTTTCCCACCTCAGATAACCTGGAGGTCTGGCCATGAAGCCATCCAAGAGAGGTCCACTCTATCGCTAGACTGGACCTGTGAGTGGATAAGCTGAGAAGGGAGGGGACAGCATGTCAGCAGAAGGGGCCTCTCTTGGGTCCTGAACCCTCCCACACTGTTCAGAGATCCTGTTGCTCTGGATTCTGGAGGTCTTTGTACTCAGAAACTCTGGAAGAGAGGTTTTTAAGTTAGTATCTCCTTTCACAGGCATTCAGTGGCCCTCAGAGCCTAGTGGGGCTTGGAGAGGACCCAAAGGGTGGCTGTGTCTGCACACCCCCTCCAGCCTTGGCTCAAACCAAGAGCACAGGGGCAGGGGTCACACAACACCTTCAAACAGGAGTGCCCAGTGATGTGAAGACTGAATGGTTTTGAAATCGGAAAAGTAGTTTTCAGGTCACATATCCCACTCTAATCAGGCAAGTAAAAAAAAAAAGTCCCTAGCACTCAACCCCAGGCAGGATGTCACAGTGATGGGAAAAGTAGGGATGTGAGGAACCCCTCCACCCACCCACCCACCCTACCCCCCCTCACACTTCAAGAAAAGTTTTTCTCATCCTTTGCATTCAGCTCCTAGTGCAGCTTGGTGTTTTCCTGAGGGACCTAAAAATCTGGAGCACCCCACGGAGATGGTTTCTGGCCTCGGTCATTAGGGACAAGGATGTTCTCAGAAAAACAGCGCTGAGAGCTGGTCAACAGAGGTCTTTAGGTGGTGGCCACGGCTGGACTTCGTGCAGAGCTGCACTCTGGACTCCAGCTGCTCGCTGAGTTCGTCCAGAGCCCCCGTGCAGGACTCCAGGCTCGCTGCCAGTTTCTGAATCTTGGCCTTCAGCACAGCCTGGCTAACCTTGGTGGCCCCCTCGGCCCGCCTGGGAATGAGGAAGCCACGTGAGCCAAAGAAGACGATGAAGTAGACGGAATTGTACAGGGCGATGGAGGCGTTCCTCCCGCACTGCAGCAGCTGGCGGTCCCCGCAGCCCTGCCAGTGGCAGAAGAACTCGAGGGAACTCAGGATCTCGCGCATCTGGTCCTGGCAGGTGGCTGCGATCTCCTGCACCCTCCGCACCTCCCGGGAGTTGCAGAAGATCATGGAGAGGTCGGACGTGATGGTGACTGCCCCTCCGGCGGTGGCCACCCCCAGACCCACGGCAGATGCCAGGAGTGAGACCCCCAGGGTGACCGGGCTGAGCGAGAGCCCCACGATGGCGGTGACGGCGCCCACGGCGCTCAGGGAGCTGCCTGCCACGTTAGCCGCCAAGGAGCGCCTGCGGAGGCGCTCGAGTCGCCGGGCCACCTCGCGCAAGCGCAGCAGCTGGCTGTGCAGTCGGCCCCGGCGGTCCAGCAGCAGACCGTGGAAGCGCCGCAGTGCATCGGCGCCCTGCAGCTCCCAGGCTGCCGACCCCTCCATGCCCTGCGGGGACACAGACACGCAGTTAGCCTGGAGTCCGCGTGCCTAATGGCGGCTCCCGCCCGCAGTTCCCGTAAGCAAGCGGGGAGTTGACAAATGTTAAACGCAGCAACCACTTCCACACAAGGGGAAACGGGTCATTTTTCAGTGAGTCATGTGTCAAATTCTCAAAGAGCAGTTCTGTAATCTGGGACAAGTTTCACAAATTCTCAGGACCTTAAATCCACCTGTGCAAATAAGAATAATGCTGTCCTCTGCTTTTCTCCCAGGGAACGCTAAGGATGGGCTTTATTAACTATATGCTAAATAAGATGTAAACTTAGGGAGGAGAGAGTGGTGGCATTAGGAAGCTACTGCAATACAGGCCTCTGCTCTATTTGAAAGATAACACTTTACACGTGGTAGGTAGGGTGTGCCCGTTTACCAAGTCCTTTCCTTACATGAAGACTTGGATCCTAACAGTTTTGCAATATAGTTTTTTTCCCTTCTCTGATGAGTGAAAAAGATATGTCACCAAAACTCAAAAATCATATATTCTATCAAATGTAAGAAACTGATCTAAGTCAGATGCTTGCCTGAAGCAACTCTTCTACTTGCTACTCTTCCAGGCTCTTATCTTAGAATTAAGCCTAAGATGTGGTTTGCACTATTTATTCAAACTCAAGCTCATCAGGTCTCATTCTTTGATGGGTACTCAATTAAAACTAAATTATATTAAATTAATATCACTATCTCTTTATTATGAAAGCTTCCTTTTAAAAAATGAGTAAGAGTTGAATACAACAAAGAAAGTGGCTTAAATTTTTTGCTTAACTCACTGAGGGCTACCTTGTACCAAGTTTAATTGAAGCGAATTGCAGATGACTAAGAAAGAGAACTGTACATCCTGGGCTAAAAGTACATCCGTCCTAGTTGCCAAAAATTCCCACCTTCATATCTACTGTACTCATCATTATTAGGAACTTCATAAAAGTGGCAAATAAGCCATCGAAATAGAGAATTTCAATTCTGTGAGCTATCAGGGCAGAAATTATTCTCACTTGAAAGATGAGGAAATTAAAACACAGGTTCTAGATGCAGTTGATTTTTTCAGAGTCCAGTCTAGAATCTTGGTTTACTGACTCTTAGGTCTTAATTTAACTTGCATGCCTCCATAATTCCACCCACCAGTAATAAATTTCCAAGTAAAGACATCTCTTAGAAAATGGGGAAAAGGTCACTTAAAATACATAATGGACCAAGGAGATTATATATATATATATATATATATATATATATATATATATATATATATATATATATATATATATATATATATATATATATATATATATATATATATATATACACACACACACACATATATAACCCAGTATTACAAGTCCAGTAGCTATTTTTCAGACAGTATCCGTCTAGGCTCCCCACTTACCATTCACTTCTGGCTATCTCCAGGAAAGAAAAATCTGAGGCTGTTTCTGGATGAGCACGCTTTATAGTTTCAGAGAACCAATGACTGCCCTGGGAAAGCCTTGTCTCATTCTGAGAATTTGCCATTTCCTGTCCTGGCCCCTGCTGCCTTCATCCAGAAGGATGTGACATGGTGGAAAATGACCTGCCAAGCACACAGCACATCCCGTATTTAGGAAATGAACATTGTGTGTTTGCTTTCCCCCAAGCAGGAAAAGAACTGCAGGCTCTTCCCCAACTTGAAACGAGTGTAGTCATTCTCCCAGGGGGTATACCCTGCCTTTCCTCTCCTGAGAATAGCTAATGACGTTATCTGGGAGGGCATCAAAGGCACCCCAGGCTGACCAATTATAGTGTTTCTTGAGAAGCCACCATTATAAAATCTTTTTTTTTTTAAAGAAAAGGGGGGTGGGGACAACTCTTATGTTTGATATAGTCACTTAAATCCACTCCTGTATTTTAAAAAGCATTGTGAATCTGTGAGTGGTTGAAACATGTGATCCAATTAGCATGAAGCCTTAAAAAACCCAGAAAGGCCACACCCACAGGAAGTGCTGCGTGCAGTTTGGGCCATCTCCAGCTGGGAGAAGATGTTGGAGGTCTCAGAAAGGGCACACTGCAGGCCACATGCGTCAGAAGAATCTGTGGGGTCAGGCTGCACAAGGAGCTAATTATACACTCTCAAGAGCAGCAGAATTCGCCTTCCCAGGTTTTCATTTGAGGTAGCAATTGTAGCCCATGCAATAGTTCAATGAACGGATTCTATCCCCAGGTTAGTGAAGCAAGTGCTGAAGGGCAGTTATCTGAATAATTCAGGAGGGAAAAAAAGAGTATAGCATCTGCAGATGCTTTCTGGGGCATTCACATAGGTGGTTGGAGTTCAGCCTGGAAGCCTCTGTCCACAGGGCCCCAAACACAGCATCCTTCTAACACTCTCACCTTCAAATAAGGAAGGCCAAATTGGTTTCTCTCTTAAATTATTATTGTCTCAACTCTCTGGTTCATCTTCAAAGTCTTAACAGCCATATCTTTTTGAAACACTATTAAATTCCCCACCTTTAAAACTATACTGTGTATCTATTAACACAGGCCCTTTGGTACTCCTCACACCCATGGTCCTTTTGAACCTGATTTTTCTGAATTTGGTCCAAATCCAAATGTTCTGGTCATAACTCTTCAAAGAATAAATATAACCTTAGTCAAGATGCCTTCAATATCTACCTGCGCTTTTGAGGTAAGAGGTGGGAAAATATCTTTCTCTGTCCCCACAGACATAATCACTCCAAATGGGATGTAGGCCAGGGTGAATTGACGGTGGGGAGGCTGTGGGCCAGGAGGGACCATACCCTGATTCTTCAGTTCCCATATGCTCTTCCAACTCCCCTGGACATTGTGTGTGTTGGGTTTTGATGAATACAATTACATCTTTATTTCACGGATGAGGAATTTGCTGGGATACAGACAGGGTCATCACGTTTAGAGCATCAGTAATCATAGAACAGAGCTAGGATGAAAAATAGAAGGTATAAGAGAATGGACAGCATGTGTACTGACCTCAGCCCATATCCTGAGGAATTTGTTTTTCTCTGTTATAAGCCAGTTTGCTTCATATTTGTTTCTCTATGGAGCAAAAAGAATTCAGTCATTTGACAACGTGGGCTGGCAAGTTGAAGTTTTACTGACAGTAAAACTTCGGTACTTCACATTATTTACAAAAATGGACACAAATGTAACACTTTTGACAGCATTTATTTATTTTCATCTATTTACGTACAATAAGTAATTTGAGAAATAATTGAAGATAGTTTAACCAAAAGTTTTAT
>NW_017731426.1:980613-983216 GCF_001890085.2 Hipposideros armiger | reverse complement strand
ATCCCCCCCCCAAAAAAAAAAAATCTATGGACTGCATCCTCAAACTTCTTTTCTAAACTGTTTTTGGGGGCACTTATAACACATCACCTCAAAAAGTCTACACTGAAAATGGTGGCTGACCCTCAGATTAGCCTTCAGAGCTGTTAAATCCATGATGCAGCTAAACCCGATGCCATTAACAGGACCAGCTTGAATTCTGTGTCCTGGATCCACAGGAAATACAGTGCAAGAAAGAAGAGAGTAAGAGAGAACATTTTTAAGCATTAGGGGCCTCCAGACTCCAGCCCTGGAGAATTCAAATCAGGAGGTCTGGAGTGGTGTCTGGGCAAATGTAGGTAATTCTGACCTGCAGCCGGGGCTGGGAACCACTGCTCTAGAAGCTGTGGATTTTCTGACCACTCGTTACACAGCAGCAGGAACAGCAGGGCTAGTAGACAGCAGTTTGTTAGGCGTCCATCCAGTTAAGTTATTAACAACCCATTCATTTTGGGCCCCTAGTTAGAATTATTACATATTAAAGATGAAGTGATAATTATGATGAGGGCCTCCTAGAGATCTAGAGAGGCCTGGGCCATGTCCACAATTTAAGGCTCTTGATGAAAATGAAGAAATGAAGAAATTCTAAAACAAGATATAAAAAATTATGGTTTAATTCTTTTCATTGCAATATAATATGATATCTTGCAATGTCAATATTTTGCTATTGACAGGATAGTCACAGGATTTATAAAATATAATTCATAATGTAATAATAAATTATGTGTCATATAGTGGCAATGTGACACAAGTTTAGAGTTATATGATGACTTTCCTTTTAATCTTTATTACTATATCTCAGTGATTATACATAGAACCCCTTTTGGAGACAACATCGAAAGTATAAAATCAAGGCAATTTATGAATGTGAAGTTTAGGCCAAAGGTCTTTCAGACTTTCCTTTATAATAGGTCCTTATATGTATAGTCACTCAAAAAATAAAAGTAAGTTAAAGTAATAACACATATCCATCTGAGGATTTTGCCCATGTTTTTGTAAGTTTCATGAGCCTATAAGTGTTCTAGCACATAGTTAAGCTCTCAAAATTGCTTGTTTGTTGAATTAAGCTGAAGAAAAGTATTTTGTTCTCTTGAAGAAATGTCATTATTTTCATAATACTTTGATGCGAATTTGGCATGAAATTATCTCTTGTAATATACAATCTGGTAGGTACCTTACTCTGCAGAGGACTTTCAGGATATCGACATTGCATGATATCTCAACTATTATTGTCATAAACTCATAGAATTGCACAGGAAAAATAAGACATAGTGAACACTGAACTCCAGCCATTTTCTTTTCTCCAAATTGGCCTACAAACTTTGTTAATGTACACATACATCCTTAACCACTCGTGTTTAAATGTCACTCTGTGGTCTTTTTTCCACTTAACGTTCCTGCAGATACACGCTTCTCTATGTTGACATAGTCCTCACCTCTTGTCATTTTTAATAGCTATGTAATAATCCTATTGCTTGCTTAGTCATTTCCCTATTAGACACTTGGACTGCTTCCAGTTTTTTTCACTGTTATAACTAGAGTTGCCAGGAACATCTGTGTAAATTTCCCCTCTTTGGGTTATTTCTTTGGGGAAATATTCACAAATGGGAAAAATACCGGGTGAAGGAGAATGAACATTTTCATGGTTTTTGTTCCATGATGCTATATTGCTTTCGAGAAGAAACACTTTATAATGCCATTAGCTTTATATAAGAATCTCAGCTTCAGGCTGTGAGACTGCTCAAAGTTTTATTATTAATGGTTAATTTGTTTGGTTTATTTCAGTTCCACAAATGTGTAGTGAATACCTACTGTGTGCCAGATGTTATCCTATATTCTGAGGGTAAAAAGCTGAATAAAATATCATCCCTGCCCTCCAGGAGATGACAATCCATTGGAGAGAGAGAGAGATACAGAACAAATCATTTCAAGTCAATATGGAAAGTGCCACAGGTATGTGCACCAAAGAAGCACAGGGAAAGTGCTGGGGAAGACTTTCTAGAAGCACTGATACTGAGCTGAAACTTGAGAGTTGCACAGCAATTATTTGGACAAAAATTTGGAGGCAGAGGAAGGCAAGCTAAGGGAACAGCATGGACAAAGGCACGGTGGAGTGTCCAGGATGCTTCAGACAGTTGAGTATTGCTGAGTACAGAGTGGGAAGCTGGGAATGTCCAGGGAAGAGGCTGAAGGGGTATCTAGGAGGCAAGTCACGATCGTTCTCAAATGCCATGTAGGGGAGAGGGAGCCACTGAAGGCTTTTAATCTGTGACCTTACAGGGTTAGAGTTGACATCGCTGACAATTGTATGAAGGATGGATTTTTTTTTTATATTTTTATTGGGGAATGGGGGGGATGGGAACAGCGCTGGGGAATTGGGGGAAGGGGAACAGACAAGTTGCTGTTGTTTTGGTCTTCAGTCTAGTTGTGGAGGACGTTGCTTCACTGGCCCAAGTTGGCACCATCATTGTGCTCTTCCCGGGCAAGGCAGATCAGTCGCCGGCTTCTGGACGGCCGCTCACTGCGGCTGCTGGCCACTCACGCTGGCTGCTGGCTACACACGGTAG
>NW_017731426.1:969058-980573 GCF_001890085.2 Hipposideros armiger | reverse complement strand
TCCAGGTTGAGGTGTTGTTCAGCATCTTAGCTGTGGAGGGCAGTGTCACTGGCCCTCATATGTGGGATCCGAACCGGGGCCCTCTGGCGTTCCCAAGCCAGTTCTTAACCATTGTGCCACTCGGCCGGCCCTGAAGGATGGATTTTCAAGGTACACAGCTAAAAGCCAGAAGAGTTATTAGGATATTGAAGTAAATGAACGAGATTATCACGGATTAGGACAGTGCTGGTAGTTTGGTAGAAAAATGAAGTCGATAAAGTAAAATACATATTTTGGAAGCAAAATTGGCAAATCATACTTAAAGCTTCTGCTTAGACATGGTACCCATCACATCTACTTACATTCTATTGGTCCATCAAGTCACGTGGACAAGCCAACATCAGTGGGATAGAAAACTATACTCCTCTCATGGGCGAGCAACAAGAAGAAATGCAAATCGTCAGACCATCTACCAGAATGCTTTCCTTAGAGGGGAGATATACCAAGATGAACTGTGAAACCATCAACCATCTCATACACTCTCTTCCTCCTCAGTTATTTCTTTGGAGCTTCCATATCTAGAAAGAATCTCACTCTGGCCAGTATAAGCAAACTATGGGTATGAGTCTGGGGGAACATGCTTGAGAATGGAAAAGGAGCAAGGAATTCTGGGGAACCAAAGATAGGATAACAGCTGTTTTGTAGGTGGAAGAGCCTGTTTGGATTCCAGTGACCAACCACTGTTCTTTCTTATCCTTGCATCAGCTGAAGAACCAAAGTTCTAGGTCAAGTGCCCATCCCCTGACTGTACTGGATAAAGAAAAGAAGGGTGTGAATCACCTTCAGCTTCCAAATGAAAGATGGGAACAGAACATAGAGTCAGGAAGAAGAAATTTCACATTAGGAAATTATGGTGGGAGTGCCATATTAGGAAGAGGAAAACTGATGCTCAGGGGGAAAAAAAGAAAAAGGAAAAGAAAACATCCACAATAAGCCTTTCAATCTAATTTGATCCACCTGAAGTTTATTATAGTACATGGTGGGAGTTTAGCTAATTCTTCTCCACATTGATCACTTTTATAAAATAGCAATATGTTTTTTTATAGATTTGTTGTCATCTTTGTCATATTGACTTGTTACCATTGTTTACATCTACTTCTAGAAATGTTATTCTGTTTCACTGATCAATTTACCTGTTTTTAATTCAATAGGATATGATTTTGAAAATCACTGCTTCATAATGGGATTTTTATTTTTAAAGGGAGAATTTATCATCATTTTCCTTTTTCTAGAAAAAAAATATAATCTTACTTGCTTATTCTTTTGGACAAAGCTGACACTGGTAGCTCTTCAACTGCCTCAATCTCCCTAAAGTGATCAACCGAAGTCAGTTTAAGTTTGTTCCGCTTCCTCCTCCACAGGTGTGCACACCTGCACACCAGAACACCTGGGATGATGTGGGTGAAACATACATCACATCATTAATACAGCAGCGTTTGCCCCATGGGCCTTATTATAGCATATCTTCTTTATCACATGTCTTTTCCTCTGGTGCCAGAAAGACTGCAGCTGAGTCCACACCCCTCCAGTAGCCATGAAGATTCTTTCATCTACCAGCACACCGGGAAACTATCACCTTTGTCTCTCCCCTTCGCAGGCTTAGTCATTATCTCTCAAGTTTTCAGACATATACAACAATCACTGCAACCTGGATTATAACATCTGCTTGTTTTGTATGCACAGAGCCATAATAAATCTTAAGCCCTCCCTCAACTTTTAGACAACTTGAATAGTTTCATTTTTAGTGTGTCTCTTACAGGCAACAGAATGTTGAATATTGGCTTGCTGTCTTTCTTTTTTCTTTCTTTTTTAACCTTGCTTAAAGCCTATTTTGAATAAAAGAATTCAATCATTTTACATTAAACATTAATAGTAAAGCAAGGGTGTATCTTCCAACACCCTGAAAGTTCATTGTTATTGTCCTAGGTATTTGTTGTTTTTCTTTTTTTACCAAATGGTTTCTTTATTAGGTTTTCAACTCTACTTGCTTTTGAATTAGGTGAGAAAATAACTTTTGTAATCTACCTTTTTCCTTAAAAATTGAGCACTTGAAAATTTATTTCTGCCTTTACTTTCTATGCTAAAAAAAAAAAGAAAAAAGTTTAAACAACTTTTGAAAAAAAAGGGAAAGCAGTTTCTATAAGGTAGACCGCTGTGTATAGAATGAAAACATGGGGCTTGAATCTCGAGTCTGTGGTTCTATCCCCATGGATCATTTTTTGCGCTTCCTCTCTGGCCTGCTGTGTGGCCCAGCAGGCTTACTCCTATGGACTGCTTCACTCGGGCTCCCTTGCCGGAGGCTTGGGATTGGGTTCAGCCAATGGGAGGCACCAGCAAGAGATGGAAGCATGAGAGGAAAGAAGTCAGAGTATTCCTTCCCTGCTTTCCCCCACTTCAGCTCCGCCTTTGGCAGTAACCATGTCCCTCTTTGGCTATAGTTCCACTGGGTGGCCCTGACTCCATGGTTCCAAGTTTCACTGGGCTCCAGTTGTATATGTTCTCTCCCTGGTACCTTACACTCTATGGATGGTAATAGCTTTTCTCTATTGCTGATTGGTTGCTACTTCCCCATCTCTTCTTTGTTGATTTAACACTGCTCAACCTCTTGTAAGTAAACTTTTTCTTAAAATCTCTTCACTTGAAACAGCTGGGATGAGTTCTTTTTTCCTGCCGAGACCCTCTCTTATACAGACATTTTCCCAAGGTGATGAACTTGTAGCTGTCACTCAACGTATTGACAGGTCTCAACTGATTTATCCATTCCTTTATTGATGGACATTTATCACATTTTCGATTGAATTGTTTATTACAAACAATGGTGCACCGAACATCCTTGCATCGGGTATGTGTGTGTATGTGTGTATACATTTGGTATTTCTGTAGGAGAGAGTCCTAAAATTGGAATTGCTGGAACAAAAGGCATACATATTTTGAATTTGATAAATATTTTCTCTCCCTCCTGGGCAGAGAGTCAACAATTTCGTCTCCCTGGGATATACTTACATCTAATGAGTAACAAACAAGCTATAGCTAAGTAAGGCTGTAGTTTAAAAAAAAAAAAAAAAGCAAAGCTCTAGTAAAATATGCATGTTAGACCATTAATCCAAAGAAATCGTGGATTTTTTTGAACTTAAAACTACAGTAAGTCTTTATAAAGGAGTTTCTGAATCCTACAGCTATTCAGGCAATGTAATCCTTCAATCAGCTTTATTTCAAGGAAAGAGAACAATTTCTGACTGTTTGAACTAATCTGACCAGAAAAAGTTCCAGTAGTCCCCAAGTGTATTAGATTAAGCACATGATTAAGCAAAAAAAATCCAAAAAACATTCCGATGGTAAGTTTCAGAGTACATCCATGTGCTATGCAACTTCTCTTTGGGGTCCAGAAACCAAGATGTCGGCTATCACGTTCTGGGTTTAAATTTACAGAGTTGAATATCTAGAAGTGTAGGCAGGTTCAAGGAGGCAAGACAGAGACATTCATTGAGCACTGTGTATAATAAATAATCTAGATTTCCATCAATAGGGAAATGATTAAACTTTAGTATATCCATACTATGGAATACTCTGCTGCAGTTTTAAAATGCACTTCCTTGATTAATAGTGAAGTCGAGCACTTTTCAGATGCTTACAGTGATTTGGGGCGGGAGGGGTTGCCCTTTATGTGCCTATGTCCTCCTATGTGGATTCTTTGCTCATATCTTTTGCTCAAACTTCTATCATGTTGCCTTTTTTCTTCTCCGCATATAGAAGGTTTACTATGACATGGATACTAATTCTTGTTATGTATGTAGCAAATATTTCCTTCCATTCAGTTTGCTTTAATTTTACTCACCGTGTTTTGTGGTGCTAACATCATGTAACCAAATTATCAAACTATCAATATGGCTTTGTGCTTTTCTGTATCTTCTAAGAACAACAATAGGTTCTTAATACCACTTCAATTAATATTTGTGAATGGTAAGAAGTAGAAATTTGGTATCTTCTTCCAAAGGGAAGGCCGACTCTCCCAACATCTTTCCCAGAAGCCCCACCTTCTTGTCTTTCATGGACTCTGGTCATGTCCGTCTCTAAAGCAGTCACTGTGGACAGGGTGACTGGATATGCTGATCGGCTTAAGTCAATCAAGGCAGCAACCGGAGCTGATGATGTGGTCGGTTCCTCTCAACACACTTTAATAAGGCTGGACGAATGAGGAGTGGTATCCAAAATAAATTCTGGAAAACTATTCCTATTAGAAAGCACAATAAATGCTGACAAGCAAAACAACAAAACAAAACAGATGTCTCCCGCATAACTTTATGACTTACTAAGTCCCCATACTTCTATTAATTTACTTGCCCATTCCTCCATCAATATCACATTGTTTAAATTGCTACAGGCTGTGATATGCTTTATAACATCTCATCACACCAGCTAGCAAGGAAGCTATCAAAGACAACTAGAGTTGTGTCAAAGGGACCCAGGAGGCCATGCTGGCCCAGACAGGACAATTAGAGCTTCATCAAGTACAATAATTGCAATGAGTTGAAACCCATCAAACATATTTAAAACCATGAGTTCATAATGGTTTTTTAACAATCCAAAAAACAACCCCACCCCCGTACTCCCCAACTAACTAGTCACTTTTGGAGGATAGAAGGAAACTGATTCAATGTCCTGAAAACTGGCAAATAAAAGGACAGAACAAGCATTTATCCTACATTTCCTATGCGCACTTTACCACTGGGAGTAAGGAAGAGCTATGAAAGGCAGGAGATGTTCGCACAACTCTGCGAATATACTAAAACCATTAAATTATACTCTTGAAATCAGTGATTTGTATGGTATATGAATCACATCTCAATAAAGTGGTTCAAGAAGGTCAAGAGAGAGGTTACTTTTGGGGAAGGAAGATTGTTGAGATGGGGATGGGACACATACAGGGGCTTCTGAGGTGGCCGACAAGGTTCTAGCTCTTGACCTGGGTGGTGGTTACAAATATGTTCTCATAACAATAATTTGTTTTGTGCAGTATTCTAATTTGTGCTTTATTTTTCAGTACAAAGTGAAGTGAAATAAATCATTCATGTTGAAAGCGTGGGTGAGAAGCAGGAGCCCAGGGCTAAGTCTTCAGTGTGCCTCTCTGAGCCCTGGGCCCGCCCGACCGATAGGCTGTGCCAGATGGCAGTGCAGGTTTGGCTTGGCTGAATGCGGGGGAGTGCTCTGGGAAGTCTATTACGGTTCAGTGGGCCAAGGGACACCAGAGTCAGGTCTGCAGAAGACATGGGCTCCACCAAGGGGCTGCAGATTGCCTCAAAACCGAGCTTCAGGCCTCTCCTGTAGAAGCTTACAAAACTGTGGCCTTATTGCCTGGATATAGGAGCTCAGGCTCCAATCTCTTTGAATTTCCTTGGAGATGATGGTGTGAGCAACAATTTACTGAATTTTTTTTAATAGTTATCTTGTTTTGGAGAAGTTTTTACTCAGTTAAAAAGCAACAGTAGGGTCTGGCTGAGTGGCACGTTGGTTAGGAGTTGGCTTGGGACGCCAGCTCTGAGCAGTAGGGCCCCGGTTTGGATCCCACATGAAGGCCAGTGACACTGCACCCTCTACAGCTAAGATGGTGAACAACAGCTTGACCACAAGCCGGAATGCCGTGAGTCGCCAGTGATGGCGTAGGCTGCAGTGGGGCTGGCCGGCAGCTGGTGTGCACTTTCGTGAGCCACCATGAGCCGCCGAGAACTGCCGTCCAATGGCTTGCAAGTGACTGCCTCAGCCGGGAAGAGCGCAATGATAATACCAACATGGGCCAGTGAAGCAATGTCCTCCACAACTAGACTGAAGAACAAAAGGACAGCAACTTGTCTGTTCCCCTTCCCCGATCCCCCAATGCTCTTCCCCTCCCCCAATTCCCCAATAAAATCTTAAAAAAAAAAAAGCAACTGTAGAAAGGCAAATGCTGTATGATTTCCTCTTATAGGAAGCCTAAACTAGGCAAATTCATAGAAAGAAAGCAGAATAGTGGTGACCAGGGGCTATTGGGAGGAAGAAACAGGGAGCTTTTTTTTAATGGGTACAGAGCTCCTGTTTGGGATGATGAAAAAGTTATGGAAATGGATAAATGTGGTTTACATTTCAGTCAATAGACTCTGAGTAAAGCAGATTATTCTCCATAATGTGGGTGGGTCTTGTCCAGTCAGTTGAAGACCTTAAAATTAAAGACTGAATTTTTCCAAAGAATAAGCAAATCTGCCTCAAGATTGCCATGTCCACTCCTGCCTGAGTTTCCAGCCTGCCAATTTCATACTCAAAATCGCAACATCAACTTTTCCCTGAATTTCTAGCCTGCCAGCCCGCTCTACAAATTTTCTTATTCTTTTTTGTGTGCTGTCCTTGTCCTCATTAGGTATCAGAGGTGAAGTCAGGCTTATAAAACACTGTGCAACATTGTTAATATACTAACGCCACTGAACTGTACACTTAAAAATGGGTAAAATGCTAAATTTTATGTAATGTGTACCTTACCACAATAAAAAAAATACCAAAAATTATATAGAAAACAAGTGTAGAGGAAGGGGGGGGCTCACTATGTGATTTAATAAAACTAATTGAAGGAAAATGCAAACATTGTTAAAAAGATTAACCACAGGGCCAGCCGAGTGGCTCAGCTGGTTAAAAGCTTGCTTGGGAGCGCCAGCTCTGAGCAGCAGGGCTGCGGTTCGGATCCCACATTGAAGGCCAGTGATGCTCACCCTCTACAGCTAAGATGATGAACAACAGCTCCACCTGGAGCTGGGCTGCTGTGTCACCGGCGACAGCATAGGCTGCAGCGGGGCTGCAGTGGGCTGCCATGTGCTATGTGAGCGGCCAGCAGCCGGTGTGAGTGGCCAGCAGCCGGTGTGAGCTGCCAGGAGCCACTGTGAGCAGCCAACCAATGACCGGTGACCGATTGCCTCACCCGGGAAGAGCACAATGATCTTACCAACATGGGCCAGTGAAGTGACGTCCTCCACAACTAGACTGAAGAACAAAAACAGCAATTTGTCTACCTGTCTGTTCCCCTTTCCCGATTCCCTCCCTCCAGTTCCCCAATAAAATCTTAAAAAAAAAAAAGATTAATCACATTAAGAAATTAAGAAAGTCCAGAGTTATCCTGAAAAGATGCCAGCCTTCATAAAGAGTCACGGGGAGCAGCAAATCTGGAGGCTACTCATGAGAAGCCATACAGGTCCCATCCTGTATTCTGTGATAAAACAGATTTGATAGAAAAGAACTGAAAAACAGACAATTGATTGCTGGCATTATAAGAAGGGGGAAAGCTCTAGAACAGAAATCAAAATTCACGCACTCACTCAGACTTGTTCAGCTGGCATCATATTCTACAGGATAGCTCTTCACCATGGGGTCAGCTCCATCTGAGTTTTCACATTTCTTCACTCAGAGTCTCCTCTTCGCTCTCAGACTTTCTTCTTCTGCCTTGTATTAGTTAGGAAATCAAAATCCACGCACTCACTCAGACTTGTTCAGCTGGCATCATATTCTACAGGATAGCTCTTCACCATGGGGTCAGCTCCATCTGAGTTTTCACATTTCTTCACTCAGAGTCTCCTCTTCGCTCTCAGACTTTCTTCTTCTGCCTTGTATTAGTTAGGATTATCCAGAGAAACAGGACCTATAAACAGAGAAAGATTTCTTTTAAAGAATTGGCTCATACAACTGTAAGGCTGGCAGATCTGAAATTTGTAAAGCAGGCTGGCAGCCTAAAATTCAGGGAAGAGTTGATGTTGCAATTTTGAGTGCAATTTGCAGGCTGGAAATTCAGACAGGGGTAGACACTTCTTTGGAAAGCTTGTCTGTGTTTTCAAGGCTTTCAACTGATTGAATGAGACCCACCTACATTATGGAGAATGATCTGCTTTACTCAGTCTATTGATTTAAATGTAGATCACATTTTAAAAAATATCTTCATAGCAACATTTAGACCAGTGTTGGAGCAAACAACTGGGCACCATAGCCTAGCCAAGGTGACACATAAAATTAACATCAAATGTCTCATTCTCCAGGACACGGTCCTTTGTTGGTGGACCCAAGGGGGCCTCTTCTCTCTCCTGCCTTTCTCCAGAAAGCATGTATGGACCACCCTAGAATCCTTCCCACCGAAGAATTTTTCCCTGGCCTACTGCATCCTTTAGCAGCAAAGAGAAATATCTATCCACCAAAATGTTTGCCTCCTTTTATTTTCCCATGTACTTTTCACTCCACCATCCCTATATCTTGACATGGTGGTTTTCTTCAGGGTTGATTCAGCTTTCAATCAAACCTGCTACTGAACAAGAGATTTTTTTTTAATCTCTTTGCAAAATTAATTTTGAATTGTTGCTCATTTTTAGTTTAGGAAATTGCTATCACTTAGGTGGTTATATTTTTACTCAATGGAAAATTTACAGAACCATGATTCTTATGATAATGTTTTGTAAATAAAGTTGATTTAAACTTTTTTAAAAAGTTATTGGTTTACTGCTGTTCTCCCATCTCCCAGAAGAGTACCTGGCATGTAATAGGAGCTCAATAAACGTTTGTTGAATGAATCTGTTAATGTAGTAAATACAAAATCATTTTATTTTGGACTCTTATTGCATTCTAAGATAAATTTTAATTGGTCATGATGCATTATTCTTTCAGAATGTCTAATATAATTTACTTATTGAGTGATTGATCGATTCTTCTCTGCTCCTATGTGGGTTTGGGCCTGTTTTTTTTCTTGTGCTGTCCTAGTCCTTGGTAACAGAGTGTAGCCAGGCATATGAAAGGAAGCACACAGCTTTCCATTTTATTCTGTGCTCTGGAATGGCTTGAATAGGATGGGAATTACTTTTTCCTTGACTATAGTAGCCCCCCATATCCACAGAGGATACGTTCCAAGACCCCCAGTGGATGCCTGAAACCACGGATAGTACTGAACCCGATATATACTATGTTTTTTCCTATACATACATACCTATGGTAAAGTTTAATTTATAAAATAGACACAATAAGAGATTAACAATGATAACAATAGATAGAATAATTATAACAATATATTGTAATAAAAGCTACGTGAATGTGGCATTAATAAGGGTTACTTAAACACAAACACTGGGACACCACGACAGTCAGTCTGATACTAAGTAACCAATGGATGGGTAGTGGACACGCTAGACAAAGGAGTGATTCACATCCCAGACAGCACAAAGAGTGGGATGGCTCAAGATTTCACCAGATTTCACCGTGCAACTCAGAACGACACATAGTTTAAAACTTTTTGTTTGTTTGTTATGAAAAAGAATTGTTATTTTGGAATTTTCTATTTAATATTTTTTGGACTGAGGCTCACTGCAGGTAACTGAAACCATGAAAGTGAAACCACAGATAAGGGGGAACTACTGTGTCTTCAAATGCACCCTTTCACCATGCTTGAGTTATGTACAAAGAGAGATATAAAACAAAGAAGTGGTCAGTGGAGGCCAAAGTATGAACTTATTCTGATAAAAGCCACTGGGGGATTAGCTTAGCATGAAAGTCAAGTGAACTTTCTGATACTGAGCCACGCAATTGTATAAACGCAACCAACCAGGCCCTGCAGCACTGACTGGGGCACGTCTCATCACATGGGTAGCATCCTACCCTACAAGAAGTAGAACTTGTGCTTTCTGGGGCTGACTGGCTCCCAAAGAGGAAGAATATGAAACCAAGCCCATCATGCCCAGTTTATTATTTCAAATTTACCAATCAGATAAATCACCGCCTCCAAGAACACAGGAAATATACTAAATCAACTTCCTTCACATGAAAGATGAATGCATTTCCTGTTGCCACTGTAACAAATTACCATAAACATAGTTACTTAAAACAATGCAAATTTATTTTCTAATAGTTCTGGAGGCCAGGAGTCCAAAATCCATTTCATTGAGCTAAAGTCAAGGTGTTGACAGGGCTGGTTCCTTCTGGATGCTCTGAGGGACAATCTGTTTTCTTGCCTTTTTTAGCTTCTAGTGGTCACCTGTGTTGGGAGCCGGCTGCACCTCAGTGTCTGACATGGCCAAGCACACTGCTATTGTGACAAATTCTGAAGCTCTGACTGAGAAACAGACACTGCGTTATGTCTTGCAAAATTTAAATTCTCCTTTGGATGCCCCCAGTAGGATAAAGATCTGACACCCCTTCTTATATTGATTATTTACTTTAACCAAATAAGTGAGTTTTAGACATATTACGATAATTCTGTTTTACTGTTAGTTTCTTAGTAATAGATAAGTTATGCACCTTATAATTGTTAGGACTCTATTTACCCAGTAGTGCTTGAAACAATTGCTAAGTAGTTATAGTAAACATCCTTTAGGCGCTAAGGCAGAAATTCAGCTTTGGTAAAGATTGAAACATAGTTAGGATAAGTTAGTCATTAGTATAGAACAGATCAGGCTGTATCAGAAACATCAGGAGAAGGTAAAACTCTGAGCAAAACAACTTCTCAGAAAAACAGACCCTGGGAGAGAACATATAAGAAAAACAACTTCCTAATGGGTGAAAGTTTAACTCTGGAAAAAACAGCTCAATAATATAGTCAACTGTCCAGTATAAAAAGGACAGGCTGTAAAAAATAAACTGAGACACTTCTTCTTGCACTCCTGTGTCTCCACGCGTCTTTCTTCTTTTTCCTCACTTACTCCGTTTCCACCTGAGGGAACCCCTGGACCTGTGGGAGCTGGTCTCCCGCACACCTGTTTTTTTTTTTTTTAAGTTTTGTTAGGGAATAGCCATGGTCATTGGTTATACATTGCTTTCATGCTACAATGGCATAGTACTTTTAAGGAGGGCGCAGCGTACAGCGGCCCATGCACGGATTGAACCGGCAACCTTGGTGTTATCAGCATAGTGCTCTAAGCATCTGAGCTAACTGGTCACCCCCGGACCTGTATTTCTTGACTTGTGGCTCCTTCCTCCATCTCCAAGGCTCATCACTCCCATCTTTGCTTCTGTCACCACATCACCTTCTTGTGTGCCTCTGACTCCTCCTCTGGCTCTCTTATAAGGACCCTCGTGATCATACCAGGCCAACCAAATAACCCAGGATAACCTCCCCACCTCAGGATCCTTAACTTAATCACATCTGCATAGTTCTTTTTGCCATATAATGTAACATATTCACAGGTTCTGGGAATTAGGATGTGGATATGTTTGGGGAACCATTAGTCAGCCTATGACAGAAAGTAATATCATGAATTAGTAAAGAATGCTTCCCGGGCCAGCCAAGTAGCGCATTGGTTAAGAGCTGGCTTGGGACACCAGAGGGCCCCGGTTCGGATCCCACATATGAGGGCCAGTGACGCTGCCCTCTACAGCTAAGATGCTGAACAACAGCTCAACCTGGAGCTGGGCTGCCATGAGTCACCAGCGATGGCGTAGGCTGCAACCCCTGCTGCAGTGGGTTGCCATAAGCTACCGTGTGTAGCCAGCA
>NW_017731426.1:944829-967988 GCF_001890085.2 Hipposideros armiger | reverse complement strand
TCTCTCTCTCTCTCATCTATAGATTTAGTAGAATATGCAAAATGGTTCTAACTCTCTCTCTCTCTCTCTCTCTCTCTCTCTCTCTCTCTCTCATCTATAGATTTAGTAGAATATGCAAAATGGTTCTAACACTAGCTCTCCACCCGCCATATTCAGAAAACAAGCCAATTCCTAGCAGGTAGTCCAATCAAAACACACTCAGAATTAGTGCTTTGGGTTGCTAAGAGTACTTTGCATGGCCAAAGACTGTTTCGTAGAGGCCACAGCCTCACCAAGATGCCAGTTGATTGATACCAAGAGTCCGGAATCTGTGGCCTGTGAATTAAAATCCAGTTAAGAGAAATCTAGCTACAGGTTAATTCCTGCATTGTGGCACCCTGTAGTCACCATTTCCATGAAGCTCTACCTCTGGATACTGTCTCCTCTCTCAGGCAAAGCATCTGAAGGGGCATTTCCTTCTTGCAACATTTAGAAACGTGCAATGGCAACATCTTCCATCATCAGACCATATTTGAGGAGCTGTGCTTTCCCACCCAGATATTCAAAACCTTTTCATCCCCATGTCCCCTTTGAACTCTTGGTGCCTGCCCTGCAGTGCTGCAATGAAGGTGAGCTCTGTCTAGTAACAGGGCTTCCACAAGAACTAGTGAAAAGGATAACTACTGCATTGTTCTGTACACCTGAAACTCACAATAAAAAAATAAAAAAAAGAACTAGTGAGCATTTTTACGTTGTGCTGCCATGGCTGTTTCCACTGCTTCTTTCTGTGGAATTCCTTAGGCCTAAGAAAACCATCACCTGGGGAGGGCTTCTCCAACATATTTAAATAACAGTTTCTAGCAGCCTTGAGGACAAGTAGAGGGAACAATCCTTGAGCCACATGAATGCAAACTTAGTCCATGCATCCTGCCCTCTTTTGCCCTTAAAGCAAGTTCAAAATAACATAAAAGAGGAATGAAAATCAGGGCTGTTTGTTTATATTACCCACCTAGCCTTAGCACTAGCACACTGAAAACGAATCGCTCACTAATGCTCTGTGGTCCAGAGAAAACCCAGCTGCCCCACCGTTTAAAAACAGCAAATGTTTTCCCACTCCTTTAATATCTGAAAGGACAGTGTATGAAAAGACTGTTTCTTTCTCCCTATAATTGAATCCTTGCCCCAGCTCTAACTGCTTATTAAATCCTCTTCAGCCTGCTGGCCCCTGCGAAGGCCCTCTCCTGGTCCCTGTGCCCGTGCCAGGCCTCTTACAGCCTCAGAGCGGCTTTTCCAAGGCCTTTTTGCCCCCAGGCCACAGCTGTTAAGAGCCAACTGCTCCACCATAAAAGCCTACCTGGCCCAATAGAAGCCTATACGCATTGCCAAGATTGAAATGTCCTGTACACACACTAAAGAACAAGACCCCTGGACCCAGGCCAATCCTTTGCCACTCCAGAAGTCTCAATCACTCGGTGTGTATTCATTTCCTTCTCCCTAATTGTGTGCTTTTTTCTTACATATCCATGTTCTGGCCAAATGCATCAAATGTTGGAACCCTGTAGGGGCACCCCATAAAAAGCACCCTTCCTCCTTTTTTCTAAGTCCAAAACAAATTAAGAAATAAGATAAAGGAATGGAAGAAGGAGGCCAAACGATTACTTAATTCCTCACAAAGCGGGGCTGCAGGATGCAGTTTCATGTGAGAATCAGAAGAGGTTCCCAACAGTAAGCTGCAGAAGAAGATACAGCAATCTGGTCCAAAGTCCACTTGCCTTGTCAGGGGTGGGAGAGTCAGCCTGCCCCCAGAGCACACTTCATACTGACTGGATTCCAAAGAGGAAAGGGGACAGGAATGAGCTAAGCATGCCCACTTCATTTCCTCCAAACTTGCCAACTAAATCATGCCCTCCTCAGTTCCGGGCAGAGTTAAGACAGGCCAGAGGAAAACCTGGTATTACACGAATGTAACTCCTTTCACCTGGGAGTTCAGTGTTTGATTTTGTTTTTTCTAGTAAAATACATGTAGGTATTAATTGGGTGATTAAATAATTTGATTTTTATTAAACTAAGACAGTAGATGCTGCTACCTGATGGGACTGAGGTACTATGGTTATAACCTGGAGGTCAAACGGTAAGGCTTCTCAGGCATTATCAACTAGCGTTGATTTCCCACTCTTTTAAATAGTTTTTCATCTGTCTTTATGAAAACACTTCAGTTCATATGTTTATGAGCCATGCACTTAAAAACATGAGTCACAATTTGGAGCAAGATTTAAACAAAACATTTTCCCAATCACAGAGATAAATGTTTTCAGCCTTCTCAGATCCCTGCCATTGCCCCTTCTACTCTTTTTAGCTGTTTCCCCACCCATGGGAGGCTCTTCTCACTTCCAGACTTGAGTGAACTGGCCACACTTGAAATTCGTTTCCTGAGGGGTCACTGGGTGGCCAGATGACACCGTCTGGGAGCTCAGGGAATTTAGCTCTGTGTAGGATAAATCTTGGCCAAGGAAGAGGAGACAGCAGGGGACAGGCACAGAAATGCCCTCTTCTTTCTCTCTTTCTTGGGTTATTTTGAGGTGCAGTTTCTTTCTGCAACCTTTCTGGAGAATTCCTGAGGACTGAGCAAACATACCTGCTGAAAGACCTGCAATTATTGGAAAGACCACTTTGCATCCTTTTTCCTCATTCTCACCACCTGAAAGTTTTTGGGCTGGGGGGGGGGTCATCCTGTTCTCCCCTTAAGGCCAATCTCAGTGATTAATGCCTCCAAAATCCCACAAATCTAACACTTACTGAGTGTTTCTTAGGGAGGCAAAGGGAATGTTACATTACACATGACATAGGAAACTTTCCTTTTAAATGTTCTTTGAATTTCTTTCTCTTTCCTCAAAAGTTCTACAGCTTATAGCTCACCCATCTCTGTTTTCTCTTCTCTTCAACTTTCTCATAAAAAATTTCTTCCAAGTACCGCCCTCATTCTGTGGTGAGTAGAGCAATTTGGTCCCCTCTTGGCATTTTAATTCTCCTCACTGCCAATACCCTGCTTAATTCAACAAAGGCCCTCTAGTGAGCTGAGTACACAAAGCATTCATTCTTCCTTGTAGACAAGAAGGGAGGTATTGCCAGTACATCATTTTAAAACATTTTCCCTCTGTCACACAGGCAGTAAGTGGAGGGGAGAAAAAGCTATGTCAGGGTGAAGCAAGTGTGGCATCCAGGTATGCACAAGTCTGCAGTGGTACCTGGTGAAGGGAAAGCAGACCAGGAACGTGGATCGTAAGGTAGGGGCAGATGCTGCATAAAACTGGGTTCAAATGAGGCCAAATCACCTGTGCAAGGGGAGGCCAAGAGCTGAGAAAGGGCTTCCAGGAACACTGGGCACAGGCAGCAGGAGTGCAGTTTAATACTCAGTAAATATTACACTCAATAAACACCCCCACAAGTTTACTGCCAGGATCAGAGCTCATCCCTGTGGCCATAAGACCAATTCTGAAAGTGGACAAATAGATCACCCACATAGAGTCCAAGGTTGAGGACCCAGGAAACCAAGCAGTCCCCTTCTTCTAATATTTCCCCCTAATTTTTAAGCATAACACATTCTCGGGTGGCCGGTTAGCTCAGGTGGTTAGAGTGTGGTGCTCATAACACCAAGGTTGCTGGTTCGATTCCCACATGGGCCAGTGAGCTGTGCTCTCCACAACTAGATTGAAATCAACAACTTGACTTGGAGCTGATGGGTCCTGGAAAAACACACTGTTACCCAGTAAAGTTTTTTTGTTTTTTTTTTAAAGAATAACACATTCTCCTTATGCATTAGTTTTCTATTGCTGCTATAACAAGTGACCACAAACTTAGTGGCCTGAAACCACATAAACAATATCTTGCAGTACTGAGGGCTGGAAGTCCAACATGGGTCTTATTGGACTGACATCAAGGTGTTGACAGGGCTGCGTTCCTTTCTGGAGGCTCTGGGGAGAATCCTTTCTCTTGCCTTTTCCAGTTTCTAGAGGCCATCTTCCCTCCTTGGCTTGTGGCCCCTTCCTCTAGCTTCACAGCCAGAAAGAACAGGTTGAGTCTTCTCACTTCACTCTGACCTATTCTGCCTTCCTCTTCTACTTTTCAAGGCCCTTGGGATTACACTGGGTCCACTGGATAATCCAAAATAATCTCCCTGTTTGAAGGTCAGCATTTTAACAAACTTAATTCCACCTTCAACCTTAACTCCTCTTTGTCATGTAACACAATATATGTATGCATATCACCAAATGGTGATAAGTACTACGGAGAAAAACAAAGCAGGGACTGGGGAGAGTGAGTGACCACTCTTCCAGACTCATGTCTCCCTCTGACCACAGCTGGCAAGGTTCTCTGTTTTTGCTTTTAAAGATTCATTTGGTTAGATTGGACCCCTCTGGGTCATCGAAAATATTCTCCCCATCTCAAGATTCTTAATATTAATCACATATGTAAAGACTCTTTTGCCACTTAAGGTAACATAGTCACAGGTTCCCGTGATTAGGGTGTAGTCATTTTTGGAGAGCCATTATTCTGTGTGCCACATCTTATCTAGAATGGAATTTTCTAGGCATCTTAGCTTGTCAATGACTCTGAAATTTTCAACTGGTGCTCCGTCAAAATCCCTTGCAGATAATTCAACTTGTAGATATGGTTATTTCAATTTAGTCAGAAATCAGAACTCAAGATTCTTCACTATTAGCTCCCTAGACTGGAAAAATGTGTGCATCTTTTCTCTTGACTAGGAAGTGAAGCAGCAGTATGATGCCACCACCACCACCATCAGGGTGCAGCAGAGTTACATCAGCTCAAGTAATGTCTTGGTGTTGCCTCTATGTATTCAACACATCTTCTCACCCTAAGACCCTGGCAACCACTGAGAAGGTCTCCACCCCTTTACTTTTTGCCTTTCTGAAAAATGCCATATAAATGGAATCATATGGTCTGTAGTCTTTTGGGTTTGGATTCTTTTCACTTCACAAAAGTACACTTGAGATCCACCCATGTTCTTGCGTGTTATCAACAGTTCCGCCCTTTTTTATTGCTGAGTATAGTATTCTATTGTATGAGTGTGCCACAGTTTGTTTATCCATTCAATTGTTGATAGACATTTGGGTTTCCAGTTTAGGGTGATTACGGCTAAAGCTGCAATGAACATTCATGCACAGTTTTTTGTATGAACTTAAGTTTTCATTTCTCTTGGGTAAACATCTAGGGTTACAGGGTCACCTGGGAAGTGTGTGTTTGTCTTTATAAGAAGCTGCTACATTCTTTTCCAAACAGATGAACCATTTTGCATTGCTACGAGCAATGTATGAGAGTTCCAGAAGCTCTACGTTCTTTAGCATTTAGTGTTGTCAGTTTTTGTTTTGATTCAGTTTGGTTTGCTTTGGTTTGGTTTGGGCTGTTAGCCACTCTAATCAGTGTCTGATATTATCTCACTGTGGTTTTAATTCACAATTCCCTAATTAGTGATAATGTTGAGTATATTTTCATGTGCTTATTTGCCATCCATATAACTTCTTTCATGAAGTGTCTGTTCAAAATCTTTGTCCATTTTTAATTGGGTTGTTTGTTTTCTTGTTGGTAAGTTTTGAAAGTTCTCATATATTCTGCATAGAAGTCCTTTGCCAGATGTATGATTTGAAAATATTTCTCCTAGTCTGTGACTAGTCTTCTCATTCTCGTAACAGTGCCTTTCACACAGCAAAAGTTTTTAATTTTGATGAATTCTAATTTATGAATATTTTCTTTCATGGGTCATGCTTCCAGTGTCACCTTGAAGAACTCTTTCCTTCATCCAAGGTCAAGGATATTTTCCCATGTTTTCTTCTAGAAGTTTTATAGTTTTACATTTTATACTTAGGCCTATGATACATTTTGAGATGATTTTTGCATAAGATGAAAGGTATAGGCTAAGGTTCTTTACCATTTTTTTGTTGTTGTTTTACATATGGTTGTTATTTGTTCCAACGCCATTTACTGCAAAGACTATCCTTTATACATTGAATTGGTTTTGCACTTTTGTTAAAAATCAGTTGACAATTAATAGGTGGATCTATTTCCGGGCTGTTCCGTTCCATTGTCCTTTGTGTCTATCCTTATGAACGCCACTCTCTTGATTGCTGTAGCTTTGTCGAATAGATAAATCTTTTTTTTTTTAAGATTTTTATTGAGGAATTGAGGGGATGGGAATAGTGCTGGGGAATTGGGGAAGGGGAACAGACAAGTTGCTGTCCTTTTGTTCTTCAGTCTAGTTGTGGAGGACGTTGCTTCACTGGGCCAAGTTGGCACCATCATTGCGCTCTTCCCGAGCGAGGCCGATCAGTCGCCGGCTTCCAGACGGCCGCTCACTGCGGCTGCTGGCTGCTCACGCTGGCTGCTGGCTACACACGGTAGCCCATGGCAACCCACTGCCACAGGGGCTGCAGCCTACGCCGTCGCCGGCGACTCACGGCAGCCCAGCTCCAGGTTGAGCTGTTGTTCAGCATCTTAGCTGTAGAGGGCAGTGTCACTGGCCCTCATATGTGGGATCCAAACCGGGGCCCTCTGGCGTTCCAAGCCAGTTCTTAACCATCGCGCCACTCGGCCGGCTGGATAAATCTATTTTTAATCGAAAAATCTCCACCGCTCAAGTTGTGTCATCCTGAGCAAGTTACATAACCTCTCTTAACCTCAATTTTCTCAAGTCTAAAAAGAGGATATTGGCAGTACCTATGTGAAAAAGCGATTACAGGGACCGACGGGACAGGGATGGATGGTAGTGGATATTGCTTCTTTTACTTGTCCAGCACTCCTTCTTTCTTCCAGGATGGCCATCTCCTTCTTATGGGCAACAGCTCTTCCTACTCCTTTCAAGCACAGAGTCCTATTATAGTTGTCAATCATATTACCATATCCCCACCTGCCCACAAGGAATGGTCAGGGATACACAGAAGCCAAGTACAGCTAATTAGACTTTCTCCCTTTGGTGCTATGGAAGGTTGAATTACTGGTCCTAATTTTTGCTCCTCCCTCTATCCATGCCCTCTACCATGTAACTTTGCACTTTTCCTCACTCAGCAGTTAGTATATTTCCTCGGATTTTAACTTTGGAGTTGGCCATGTGACTTGTTTTGACAAATAGAATAAAGCAGAAGTGACAGAGCACTAGTTCTGTCCAGAACTTAAGAGGCCGTAGGATGGTTTTTATTCCTGCTGATGGGTAAAGAGAAGTTTTCCCCTTGAATGAAGATTGAGTTTGGGTAAACATCAAACTGAACAATTTAATTGCTGAGTTGACACTGTGAGAGAGGATTTTTATTATAAAAGAGTGAGCTAGGAAGCTAAAGGGGAAACCCAAGACTGAGATTGAACCAGGGACAAGTGAGGCTACTCCCACAAAATAGACCCTAGGGAACAGTGTGACATCACATACAACTGCATTTTTATTATCCTCCCCACCCCCCACAACCAATGTCAAGCTTTTTCAAATATACATTTTAAAATTGTTATGTCTTCTTGTATCTCATTCCCTATGATCCATATTTTATCTAACTTTAATACTCGTATTGTTCAACAGCTTTCTTTTGATTGATTTAGTTGGTACATTTTTTTGCTCCCTTTGTTTTCTTTTTTAATTTTTCTTTTGATCAAAGTAATTCATTTTCTTACCTTTGAATCTCAGTATTAAAGAGCTTAGTACTGCAAACATTCCTTTTCCCTTTCCATCCAATATTATTCCCTGTCCTCCATGAAGCAGCCACCAAGATGGACTTAGACATGCAAGAAATGTGTTAGGGAAAATGTCTGTAAAGGAAATGAAGAGGAGCCAAAGAGGTTGGGAAAGCCATTGGACCACGATGCAGGTCTGAGCCTGAGCATAAAAGAGAGGGGATGGAGGAAGACAGTGAAAGCATCTTAGCCTGCAGTGAAGGTCTAGAGAACGTTCAGTAAGGCCACTGGGGAGTCCTTAAGCCAAAGTCACCTGCAACACATCACTGAGTTTGTGCTAAGGCCATGCTCCCCAAGGCTGCTCCCAGCCAATGACTGAGTGGAACCGTGACACCAAGGTAATGCAGTACCTGGGCGCCACATGACTCACTCCTGGCTTTTCCTATCTTAGAGTTCATTTATTGCACTTCCCTTCTGTGTGTCCTTTCAGACCCATACTAAGATGGGCCAGGGGCTGCTTTCATTTATGGGGAGGGCTCTGTTCTAGGGAGTCAGTAGGAAACAGCTTGCAGTACAGGAGAAAAGAGATGTGGGGAGCCACATAGGCTTGACCCTAGTTTAGGCCAAAGGAGTTGCTGTGACTCTTGAAACCCAGCATTATTTACCAGAACAGGAAATTCAAATGATATAAAGTGACTTTGCCTGGAGTATACTCTGCATGTTTCCCGTTTAGTGGCAGTGGGCAACTAGGAGTGGATTCAAGGGTTCGGAGTTCCACTCCTGTGTCTCCAGACAGAGAATTGACTTAGAAGAGCTCGGCTGATCCTCCAAAATTCCACACTGTGACATTAAGCAAAAAGCAATTTTGGCCTACAAAAAGCCGATTTTAGCAGATGGTTACCACAGCCATAGAGAAAACTCTGGAGCGCATCCACCAAATGTCGAATTCTGTGAAACATGCTTCTAAGCACTAGTAACACAAGACCATGTGTCATATTTCCCAGTCATGTTCCTCCATACCTCAGCGCCTTAGTAGATACTGTTCAGCCATGAGGACGGCCCACCTTCTACTTTTTTGTTTGTTGGTCTTGGGCAAATTCCTACGTATTCTTAACACTTAAAATCACATCTCCTCAGGAAAGCCTTCCCAGAGTTGTCCTTCCCATGTCCTTTCACAGAAGGTTGTTCGAACCTATTTTATTGTTCCTAGCTCATTATACTGTGATATTCTCTATCTCTCTCTCTCTCTCTCTCTCTCTCTCTCTCTCTCTCTCTCTCTCTCNCACACACACACACACACACACACACACACACACACACACAGACACACGCCTCTCTAAGCTCCTTAAGGACTTGAGGGCAGGGACAATGTTTTTCATACCTAATACTTAACATATCGTAAGTGCTCAACACGTTTTTATTGGAAGGAAAGAGGGAAGGAATAAAGAAAGCTGACTGATACAGAACTCCTTCCCAGATAGATATTTGCCTGAAATTTGCACAAACGTGCACCCTCAAAGGTACATTAGACACTTCTCCCTCACACCAGGTATGAGAGCCACTGTCCACACACTTACTTGAGCTGTCTTAATGGCTCCACCAGACGACCCCAGAATTATGCACAGACAGTGCCAAGCACTAATGCAGTTCCGCCATACCCATATGGCCTGGTTCTCATTGGGCTAATTAAGAGATACTATGCTTAGGAATGAGGCATTGGCCCTGGGAAGCAGGTCTCACACCCCAGCCCTGAAGGAAACATGCCTTTTATTCCCAGCATGGGCCATGTTACATCAGATTAGTAAGGAGCGGTACAGCATGCCTTTGGCTTTCCATTGTTCTCAGTGTTTCCGAAGTAAAGAACAATGTGTCATCAATGTTCACATCACACAGAACAGAACAACGAAGGAAAACAAATACAATGCTCCAGCTGCTAAAACTGCAAAGGGAGAATGTGTTTATATGAACATACAATGCAAATTGACAGAGAACAGGGAGCAGTGGTAATGGATGCTGAAGAATATGAGCATCCAGTGAACACGTAGGGAAAGAATATATTTTGAAAAGTTGTCACATGTGTGTATACATCAGCTTCCTCCAATCAGGCATACTATTGACTTATCCTCCTATTAATAATGGCTGACATTTTGAAGCACTTCCATTAGCCATCATTTTCACACATTATAATAATATATTTAGAAAGCACTTTCAGATACACTATTTCAGTCGATTATGACAACAGCCTTTGAGGAGGTTATTGGTTTCCCTCATAAGCTTAGAGAGCTTAGGCTAGGCATCCTACATAAAAATAATGACCCAACCTATGTATTTGTTGCGGTCCAGCTGATGGAGACGTCCCCCTGAGGATCAGACACTGCCTTTGACTTCAACTAATGAGATTCACCTTCCTCCCACCCACCCCCCAGCTTTGGGTGTAGTCCCACCCAAAAAGCAACCTGCCTTTCCAGGGCCTAAATGACAGTGGAAAATAAGACCTAGGGCTCAAATGTTCTTTACAGAATTACCTCCAAAATAGGAACTGAAAGGCAGATAAATGAGAAAACGTCCCTGGGGGCTTTGTAATCGTACAAGGGAAACGACCTTTTTAAATGAGAAAAAACCCCCCCTCAGTTAATAAACGATTTAGCAAACATCATTGGGCTCTTATCTCCCCCAAAGTAAACTGGACCCCCACCCCCGCCACCTCCCAAGTAAATGATGTAGGCAGTAGGAAACAAACACAAACACGTTTAGCAAATATAAAGCTTTTGAGCAGGACTTCTCACCTACCTTGCAAGAAAGAAGTTAGCCTCTGAGAGACCCCTGAATCTACATGGAGCTAAAAAAGCAAAAAGAGATTGAGAGGCAAGCTCATATTTTCAGAAACTCCTTCCTTGGGCCTTCTGAGCTTCTCTTACCATAAAATTGCCTTCATCCCTTGAGAAGGGGTTTCCTAACCTTAAAATGTTAGTTGTAGTCCGCCACAAAAAAATGTCTACTAATGATAACCAAGTAGCATCCACTGTTTTATCTCCTTCCCAAAGTAACTTCAAAAGTGATACTGTTCTTTCCATCTTGTCTGAGGAGAGATTAAGGTGCAGCATACAGAGATTTTACTGCACTCATTCCAGAGTTTAGCAGGAGCTTTGTTTTTGTTCTTAATGAAACAATTATTAAAGATTTGGGGGGGTATCATTTTTCCATAAATGGCAAGATATTGCTGGCCAGAAATATTTAATCACTATGCCGTCTTCCAATCTGGCAGAAAGTAAAAGAGAATGAATGATCAAGTGTCAAACTAAGCCAGTGGGCCTTGTTCTCATTGAGATTATTTACAAGAATAACAGGACAGCCTCTAAATCCAGGCTGAAAGTCAGCAGGACCTAAATTTGAGCCCTTGTTCAGCTGTTTAATGTGACCTTGAGCAAAAGTTCCAAGGCTCAGTTTCTTCATCAATACAGCAACGTCTCAGAATTTTCATCAGGATTCAGAGAAACAATGTAGATAAGTGGCTCAGCACACCCTGAGTGCTCCATAAATGTTGGCTTTTGTTATTATTTATTTAACTGTAGAAAAAGAATATCTGCTTACCAGGCTTATGGGGTTTGCTCCCTGTGTGCCGACTGTAGGAAAATGTAACCCTGGCACTTGAGGGAGGAGTAATTCAAAAGCCTAATATTTGAAATCACTTTTTATATTCCTTCCCACTATTAACAGAGGACAATCAATCATATGTGACGTTAAAATGGAGTTGGTAGAAAAAGTATGGAAATTTGCAACAGAGAGTCAGGTTACAACCTAATATTTAGTCACTTGCATTCTAGTATACTTTTTTTTTCTAAATGAGGGGAAAGAGTGTAGGAACATAATTAATGAGTGAGAATTTTCAGGTACTAGTGGGCACATCTGCCCTTCCATGTGCAAGGGGAGAAAGAGGCTGAAGGCCATTGCCTTAAGGGACCTTGAAATTTGTGGTTGTGGTGAGGCTTCTAATTACCTGTTCAAGACAGGTTTGGAAGGAACTTTAGAATTGCCAACCCATTCTTAAGGAAAACAGAGAGACTGGGATATTGAGTTAGCACATCTAGTTCAGAGGAAAGCTAGGCTATATTATCATATTTTATAACCCATGTAAACAATAATTAAATGTCTTCTAATCTAAGAGGTGTGAAATTACCTGCCCAACCTCAAGATGAAAAGTTCACTGTGAAGAGGCAGCTATTACTCAATGTGATCACATGAAACAGCGTAAGCTAACAAAACAGATTTTTTCCACTTTTAGAAATTGTTAGCATGTGAAATTATCTTTACTCTGCTAGTCACTCCAAGATATAGTTTTAAAATATTATTTACAGTTGCTATCCAGTAAAGGATACATTTCAAATGTATCTAGATTAGACAATCACATGTAACAAAAGTTCCTTTCCTTGAAAATGTCTGCAAGAGTTCAGAATACATAATAACTTCACTTTTCTGTAACACTGATACTCTTCCTGTTCCAGCTTTTGCCTGCCTCTTTTTAAGACACAAAGAGTACCCATCTTCTCAATCTCCCTAGCTTTCAGGCCACTTGACAATAGCAGAATGCAAATTACTCAACAACTACATATTTAAATGACCACTGTATAATAGGAGTGTAGCAGAGGTGTCCTGGGAAAAAAAACAAAATCAATGACCCTGTGCAAGATGTGTATTCTCCTCATTCAGAGTCTCTGCACACTATCTGTCCCCACCTGCCAAGCCAACTTTTTATCTCTTTGTATGCCCCGGAACACCGCCCCCCTCCCTGAATCTGTCTCTTACATAGCTACCAATCAGAATTAGTGCCTTGCTCAAAAATCCTCAAGGACTTCTATATCAGTTAAGATTTGCATTTGGCAGCTAGTAACAGAGCCCAGAAATAATAGTGGCTTGAGGAAGATAAAAGTTTATTTTTCTTTTCTGTAAAGGAATTCTGGAGATAAGCAATGCAGTGCTGGTGTGGCATCGCCTATAGTTCCTGTATCTTACTGCTCCACAATGCACCTTCTATCCTTAGGAACAAAGGATGCCTCCTCAAGTTGCATCCATCTTATCTACCTTCTAGGCAGCCAGAAGGGGACAGACAGGCAGATGTCAAACTTCTTTGCAAATGCCTTCAGGGTCCAACACGGTCCAACATACTGTATGAGCACTCCTAAAATAACTGCCAGATTCATGAATGAATTAATTCTGTGGCTGTACTGAAGTATGGCAATTTAACATTCATTAAACTTTAGTAAACAATATACTCAGGGTACCATATTAGAAACTATAGGGTATTGTTTGAAACTCTTAACAAGAAAACTTTCCTATAAAATATCTATCTAATTGTCTTGCCACAGTGCTGGAAATCCCAGAGCTAGAGATTTATTCTATTGAGTTAAGAAACTGTTATTTCCAATAAAAGGCACTGTGTTATGCTGAGGGAACAGGGAGAGTTCAAATAAGTATAAGGCATATGCAAACTTAAGGCATACGCAACAAATACTCAACACTATAAAGCAGCATAGAAATGCCAGGATCAATAGTCATTTCAGAGAAGGATAGAAGTCTATGAACATCTTTTTTTTTTTTTTTTTTTTTGCTGAGCCATCCCGCCACCTGTTGGCAGCTCACGGCTGCTCAGCTCGGGCTGACTCGAACTGCTGTTGCTCAGAGCTCAAACTCTTGAGCGAGCTCTTAACCAACTGAGCCACTCAGCCGGCCCTATGAACATCTTTTGATAAATCTGTGAGTCACGTGACTTGTTAATGCCCTAACAAGGCCCAGACAGAATAAATGAGTTTAGAAGTGGGAGGGAAAGCGGCTCAGGCTGCTCAGAGAAGCTGCCAGGTGTCTGCACTAACGGGTCCAGGGTGCCTGTGTGCAGCAGGAAGGGGTGGAGAGCTTAGAAAAGGGGGGTGACAGGCAACCTGAGAAAAGGAGCAGAAAGTGTTAAGTAAAAGCTTTCTGTTACACAATGTAGACCAAGGACAGTATGGGTGTCATACGGGAGATGCTACCTCAAGAATTCGGGAGCTCTGGGTTCCAGTCCTGCCTTAGCTGCCCACTAGGTGGGTAACTTTGGGCAACTGACAACCTCTCTGGGCTTCAGTTTTCTTAAAGGAGAGGTTGGTGATTTCAGGTCCATTAACAGCATTAAAATGATCATCACTTGATACTAATAGCTCTTGCTTTAGACCATCTGCAAGAGGTTGTTGCAAGTATGAGAATGAATATTTAAGGAGTAAGAGTCAGTTAGGCATGGGAAGACAGAATATGGAAGCCACCATGTAGAAACAACATGCCAAACCAAAGCTACCTCTCTGGGGGCGGCCGGTTGGCTCAGGTGCATATAGCAGTGCTCTTAACACCGAGGTTGCCAGTTTGATTCCCACATTGGCCAGTGAGCTGCGCCCTCCACTAGATTGAGAGCAACAACTTGACTTGGAGCTAATGGGTCCTGGAAGAGCACACTGTTCCACAATAAAGTTTTAAAATATTAAAAAAAAAAAACCTCTTTGCTGCTCTACCCTAGAGAACTGGAGGTGTCATTTTAGAAGCAACTCCAGGACTTACTCTTACTCTAGCAGGCCTGGAGAAGACATCTTCTCATGTATAGGAGTTGCAGCATATTCCAGAGTAAAAACATAATAAAACAGCAAACACATACATAACTTATTTTTACACAGGTCTTGTTCTAAGTTCTTAGCATATATTAAATATTTTTTCCACGCAAAGATGTTCTTAAGATTGTGAAATGAGAGGCAACGCAAGAAACAGAATAAAGGTACAGAAAGTACTGGGTCCAGGACCTGGCACGTGGTAGGCACTGAACCTCATCATTCATTGTTGACAAACAAAAAGTCTCAAGGAGATGGACGTTCCCCTTTCTCCTCCTACCTAACCACCCTCTGCATTCTCAAGTGTTGGGTCTCCCATTCGCGGACTTTCACTCCACTCTTGTGCACCCACGTTCTCATGGCTGAACAAATCCATCGGAAGATATTCATGGATTTCACAACTTTACTCAGGCATATAACCCCAACCCTTGGGCCCCAAGCCTGGACATTCAGTCGAGAGGATATGCTAGAGATAAGCGCTAAGTTCCCTCCTTCTCACTTTCCATCAGCAATACTCTTTTGAGTGAAGGTTTGTTTTATTTGGCTTTACTGGTGGAGGGGAGGGGCGGGGGTGAAGGGCAGAAGAGAGAAAGGAAACAAAGAAAACAGAACGCAGGAGTTACTTCAGGTCTGCGTTTTGGCTGAGACTGATATTTAGAGCTATCGTTTTTAAGACTTTTCTTAAAGACAGAAACAGAAAAAACTGTGATTGGAACTGAGAATTATAGGTAAATTAGATTAGCTCCAAAGAACCTGAGTTGACAGGTGAGGAAATGAACAGGGAGCTATCAATTTGCTAACACCTGTAAAAACTTGAAGGGACACAAACTAACTCTATCTAGGGCGTCATACCAGTGTAGCCAGCAGAGGTCGCTCTTTTACTAAGCTTTAATTTTAAAAAACAAAAATCATTGTAGATTGTTTCTTTTTATTATCCCTCTTTTGAAGTCTCTTTCCAAAACCAAATAAATAGTTAACCCTTTGTCCAACATAGTAGTGAACAGTGAATCCAGTTGCTCAGTAAAAATGAAGACTAAAATGCTCAGCTATTTCAAGAAAACGATTCAGTATTCACCCTAAGCTATTCCCTTGCTTAGAAGAGTCACACCAACTGTATTGGCAAAGGGCAAAACATGAGCTGGCCCTTAAAATGACACAAGCAACTGGCTCATTATGACACTGAAAAAAGGCTGCAAGCTAAACCTGTGGCATGGTGGAGCATGGTGGTGACACCACCTTGGTCCGCCTGCTGATTCAGCAGACTGACACCCAGCCATGGCTCTAGCCTGGGTCCTCCTTCAAAACCTGAAATATGTCAGTTGTGACCAGTATCTGTTCTGATGGTCCAAGAACTTCACGTGTCCCTCACTGACTGAAAAACCATACACCCCGGGTTTTAAACCATTTTTTTTAATATTGTGTATGTTTGCGAAGAAATAGAAAGGTGAAAGCCTCAACTTTTTTTGCCACATACTATGGGAATGATCTCAATACAAAACTAAGATTTTTGACTAGAATAAGATAAAATGAGGAAATAAGCAAGTTTAACTGAAGCTGCTCAAGTCACTCTCTTTGATTATCCAAAGACTTCCCATTGCTTTGAAGTGAAGTCCAAAATTCTTATCATGGCATAAAAGGCCCATCACCATCTGGGCTTTCCCACCACTCCAATCATAGCACGCATTCTTGCTGCCTTTGATTCACGGCATCCCAGCCACAAATAACTCCTTTCATTTTCTCGAAGTCCTTGCCTGACTTGGGGCCTTGGACTTTGTGATACTTTGCCAGGATCACTCTTCTTACCCTCCTGCCTTCAACTGGTTAACGCCTGCTCAGCCTCCAGCTCTCAGCTTGAAGGTCATTTCCTTGGAAGGGACTTACTAGCCCCCATTACTAGGTGAGGCCCCCTGTTTCAAACTCTTATAGCATCCTACAGGGTGGCCACTACCACACAGGGGACTTTCAACAAACTGCGGAAGGCACTGTGTGTGGGAATGGATTCTTTTTTTTTTTTTTTTTTAAATTGGGGAATTGGGGAAAGGGAACAGTGTTGGGGAATTGGGGAAGGGGACCAGCCAAGTTGTTGTTCTTCAGTCTTCATTGTGGAGGGTGCCAGTCGCCATCTGGCTTCCCGTCGGCAGTTTCTGGCCTCTCAGCTCAAGGTGCTGTGTTCAATCTTAGTGGCGGGTGGGTGTAGCCACCATCCCATGCAGGAGTCGAACCAGCAGCCTTGTTGTTAAGAGCACACGCTCTATCCACTGACCCATCCGGGCGGCAGCTCAGCTCAAGGTGTCAAGTTCAGTCTTAGTTGCGAGTGGGCATAGCCCACCATCGAACAATCTTGTTACGCCAGCTAAGCCATCCTGCCACCTGTTGGCAGCTCAGTGACAGCTCAGCTAGGGCGCAGTGTTACTGGGCCATGTGGGAATCGAACTGGCAGCCCTGTTGCTCAGAGCTCGCGCTCTTAAGCCAACTCTTAACCAATTGAGCCACTTGGCCGGCCCGAGATGGATTCTTAAAGGTGTTTCTTTTGGGTGAACACAGGCTGGCCTGAGGAAAGAGTGGATTTCAGCCCCTGCTTGCTCCCTCAGCTGGACACATTTGTGGGAGCATAAAGCAGATGCTCGGAGGTGCCTTCATAGCACTTATCCTTCAGAACTCTCACCTAAATGCCATTAAATAACTATAGCTGTAATTCCTTGTCCATGTCCTCCAACAGCCTGTAGCTCCATGAAGACAAGGCTCCTGGTTGTCATGTTGAAGACACGGAGCCTGGCCCTTAGCTGGGGCTCCGGGAGCATGCATGCAATAATGAAGCAGCGTTTAGTACCACTAAGCAAACATTAAGTTATACATTCACATGCTTTTTTCTAGTAAGATAACGAATGGTCACTCTTCAGTCTACACTATTGTTACTATTATCTTCCTTTGATTCCTGTGAATATGTGGCTTGTGGCCAAAAATCAGGAATCTAGCTTCCCTGGAAAAAAACCCTGATCCACAGGGATGGACTGCGTGTTCTTGACTAGGAAACGAATCACAGACTTGTAAGCCAAAAGGAACCTATAAATCATCTTGTTTAACTTCCCCACTTCACAGAAAATCAAGGATTAGGATTTTCTCCTCTGTAAAATGAAGACTGGTTGTAGTAATCTCCCATACCTGGTATTCTGAGATGCTAAGATTTGCCCAGGTCTGTCCCATGGAGAGTGACAGCTCAAGATTGGTCTACTAACTTGAAATTTAAAACTATCTCCCCAACACTGTGTCCTAAGTAACTAAACTATGGGCAGGGAGTTGAGCTGTTGAATTCCAGGCAGAATCCTGGGGTGTGCCAAATGCCAAAGATCAAGGAATGTGAGGTTTGGGATAATGTTACCAACAGGATCCCATGAGGCAAAAAGATGGAATAGGCTCAATTTTCCATGGTTTGTTAAGATATCCCTGAGTTAATGGGGTGATATTTATACCTTGCTTATGTGCCCTGGAAGGAAAACCATATACCCAAACACACACGCTCCTCATAATTCATAAATGGATTGAATGATATCTGAAACTATCTAGACAGAAAAATGGGAAGGGAATGAATTACAGAAATGCCTTGTTCTCTGTTAATGTCTGAGAAGAAAGACTATGTGAGACACAAAGAGGAACTTATTCTGCATTCAAGAACTATAAGGATAATTATTTTTTTAATTTGAAATATCTGTTTTTTCTTTTTCCTTGTTAAAATCTGTTATGAAAGGGCCGGCAGCGTGGCACGTTAGCTAAGAGTTGGCTTGGGACGCCAGCTCTGAGCAGCAGGGCCCCGGTTCAGATCCCACATGAGGGCCAGTGACGCTGCGCCCTCTACAGCTAAGATGGTGAACAACAGCTCGATCTGGGGCTGGGTTGCTAGGAGTCGCCGGCAACGGCATAGGCTGCAGCTCCTGCTGCAGTGGGCTGTCATAAAGCTACCGTGAGTGGCTGGCAGCCGGTGTGAGCTGCCAAGAGCTGCTGTGAGTGGCCGTCCAGAGGCCAGCAACCTATCTGCCTCATCCGGGAAGAGCGCAATGATAATACCAACATGGGCCAGTGAAGCGATGTCCTCCACAACTAGACTGAAGAACAAAAGGACAGCAACTTGTCTGTTCCCCTCCCCCAATTCCCCAATTTAAAAAAAAATCTGTTATTAAAAATGTAACCAATACTTAAATGAATAAAATGAAACTCTCTTCATAATTCTATGCTCAGAAATTGAAGCTATTAATGTGAGGTACAACCTTCCAAGCCGGTTCTATGCATATATTATGTGAATTAAAAACCTTTTTTTACAAAAATGGGTCATACCATAAATGTTGTTCTGTGCCTGGTTTAATATTATCGACTTTTCATATTAATATATATAAAGCTACCTGGGGTGCTTCAATGGCTGCCATCAGCATCATTCTTGGATATACTATCATTGGTTCAATTAAATAATCAATCCTTTAATCCTATATCTAAGAGGATGTTGCTTGGTTGTTCACTTTTTGTTTCTTTGTAAAGTGTAATGTAGAGCTTTACACTGATTGTGCTGGTAAATATTTCTTTAGTCACACATCTGATCATTTCCCAAAAGTATATTTGTAGAAGAGGAACTGCTAAATCAGGGTAAAACCACAGTATAGACTATAAAATACAATATGTACGTGCGTACGCGTGTGTAGGAGGGATTTAACATTTTCCCACATGGTTAGCTATAATTTAACACCATTTATTCCATCATATACTCTCACTCTACTGATTTGACATTTCATATTTATCATATAATAAATTCTGCATGAAGCTTTTTAAGAGAATAGAGAACTTGAAGGCAAAGCCAGAAGAAAGTAACGATTTGGGAGAGAGTCAGATTATCAGCCTATATACAGGCATTAAGACCAGGAATGGAGAAGATGTGTAGAAAAAGGTCATTGTACTTGCTTTAAGAGGCTGACTCAGGGGATTTCTAAGGGTAAGGCACGATGATGCCCGTAAGCCAAAGATCATTTTGGATGAGAGGGATTTTACAGTGAACTTGAAAGGTAGTCATGGCTTCCACACATGCAAACTCCTTTCTTCTCTGGTTACCAATAAAGCTGGAAAAAAAAATCAGTCAGCCTTGGATAGAAAGGAGGGAAGTAAAAATTAAACTATCAAGAAAGAATAATGGCCACCTTTGTAACTGAGTCTAACTCTAGTTACTTAAATGTATGTACGCTGTATATAATTTGTATCCCCAAAGTTTCAAACTACACCTGAACAGGTTTTCACATTTTAGGAGCCTTTTGCATTTTCTTTTATGAAAACTGTGTTCATAGTCTGGGCTTATTTTTCTATTGGTTTGTTTGCTTTTGTCTTATTGACTTGTAGACACTATTTATCAGGGAAATTAGCCCTTTGAAATGTGGATTGCAAACGTTTTTCCTAGTTTGTCATTGTCTTTGTGTATGTCTTTGCGTGAGTGTTACTGATTATCACAAACAAATCTATACCAGGTCCTTTCTGAGATAATCAGAGATGGCCCTAAACTCAACAAATGCCTTATTTTCTAAAGCTTTTAAAAAAAAAATGGTGGTAAAATATACCTATCATAAAATTTACCATTTCAACCACTTTTTGCAATATACAGTATTATGTTTATTAAATGCCCAATAAAAATCATTTGTTCTTCTTAAAGGTAATGACAGCAGTATTTAAAAATGAGAAAACATACTTACAAGGTTAATATAGTGCTGGTTGCGGTTACTTGAGAATCCAAAATAAGAACTGGATGTTAATTATATTGTTTATAAATATATAATGGTTATTATTTATTATATATCAGGTACTATGCTGAGTACTGTACATACTCCTGCTGCATAGCTTTAATAACCCTATGAGAAAGCTATAAGCATCCTCATTATATAACCAAAGAAACAGAAACTTGAAAAGATGAAGTAACTTGCAAAAGATCTCACAGGCAATGAATTAGGTAACTGGGACTTAATCCCAACCAGTCTGATTCCAGGGCCTGAAGTCAAACAGCTGTACCAGTGTCGGTCTCACAGAGGATGGGACCCAGAACACTGCATGAGATTGTTTTGGATAGAAAATGGATGAACTTTAAAATTTTGCTAGTAGTTGTGTATTTATTTATTCACTATTGTAGTTACGCATCATGTAAAATTTAGCATTTGAACTACGTTCAAGTAAGTGTACAGTTTGGTGGCATTAAGGACATGGTGGCAACATCACCACCATGTCATTGTCTTGTCACTTTGCTATGGCAGGTTTTGCCACGCAAAACATTTTTATTTTTATGTCATCAAATTTATCAACGTTATATTTTATGGATTCTATGTTTTGTGTCACACTTAGAAAGACCTTCCCCACTCTGAGATTATGTATTTTTAAATCTTCTGAGGTTTCTTCTGGTTTCATTTTTTTCCACTTCACTCTTAAATCCTTCAGAAATTTATCCTGGCATAAAGTGTGAGATAAGGATGCCACTTTATTTTTTTAATGCCAATAGAAATTATATTTGCAACTAGATAAATTCATTTTAAGTTCATATGGGAGGGAAAGGCAAGCAAAAGCAGCCAGGAAAATTCTGAAAAAGGGACTGGTTGGGGTGTGGAGAATTAGTGCTACCAGAAATGAAAACATTCTAATTTACAGTAATTAAAATAATTTGGTCTCAAGTGCTGAAACTGATAGAATAATGAAATGAAATAGGACGATCAGAACTTATGAGAATTTAGTGTAAAGGTGTAAATTTAATTTAAAAGGTATAAATTTACTGCCATCTTTATCATGCTTACCCAAAAATATGACGCGCCTTTTCATTTGTTGAAGTCTTCTGTTAGATATCCAATCTTAAAATGAGAACACTGTCCCATCTCTCCACCACCTTCCTGTCTGCTGAAGAAGTTAGTAAAAAGTTACCTGTGGAGGCTTTGTTTGGGACCTAAATTTTTTTTCCAAATTTATTCCTAACATATTGGACTTCCTTGTCACTCTATTTACAAAATGTGGAAAGCTATGATCAAGTCTGGCTTAATCAGACATATCTATCCTGTACCATATTTCCATAGTCTGGGCTCAAACCCAATGCTAAGTGTTAAAGATTAAACAGCAGGTGTTAGGTGTTGGCAGAATTCTTTATAAAGGTTCCAGAGGCTGAGGTTGGGCCTTGATTTAACTTGAGCTTTGATTTAACCAGGATGGCAGCTGGAAGTTACCATCTACTCAGTATTATTATGCATCCAATCTCAAAGATGGTGCCTTAGGTTACCATGGATGTTGGTCTAAAACGGCAATGTCCAATAGAAATATAATGCAAGTCACAACTATAAATTAAAATTGTTTAGTAACCACACTAAAAAAAAAGTAAAAAGAAACAGGTGAAATGAAATTTAATAATATTTTTATTTAATTCAATATATCAAAAGCATGATCATTTCAACATGTAATCAACATAAAAATTGAGATAGTCAACATTATTTTTCATACTAATTCTTGGAAACCTGGCATATATGAGTATGTCACACTTATAGCACAACTCAATTTGGACTAGCCAAATTCAAGTGCTCAATAGCCACCTACGGCTTCTGGCTACCATACTGGAAGGTACAACTCTAGAAAATGGTAATAAGCATGGGAAATCGCTTAATTTAATTGAAATCCAGAGACTCCAAGGTTGGAAATACAGTATCTCAAGGGTCTGTAACAGACTTTAAGAATCACGAATACTAATATACATTTGCTATTTGAATCTTTTCTACAAATCAAGGTTCACCAGACTAGTGCTTGACTCACACTTCCAGGGATGATGAGTTCACTGCTTCCTAAGGCTAGCCAGTCTATTTGGGGACAATCTTAACTCAAAAATTCCTTGCTAAGGGCACAAACAGGTTGGTTTATAGTGGTTTGAAGAGCTTAGTTGGGTTCAGTCAACCTTAAGGGGTTAGTTAAACTAGGACGTATTGGAGGAGTTAAGAACTAAAAAATGGAAGGCGAGATGGGGATAGGAACTGGAGGCTGGAGGCTGGGGCTGAACATCTAGTTCAAATCCTCAGCTACACAGCAACAAGAGTAACAGACACATAAAAAAAACTGTGAATATATGCTAACTTCACTAATCTGGAGATAGAGTGATTTGGAGAATAATCTGAATTATGACAAAAAATTTTCACGGTAAAATAAAACATAATTGGGTCATAATTAATGAATGATATTATATGCATTAGATCTGTAATACAAATAACATTATCCTAAATCTTAAACTACTTTATCAGAAGAATTAATTTTCAGACCCAGAAATCAAAGACACTTTCAGTCTTATTCCCTCTTGATTTTCTTTTAACCTTTCCTTACTTGAAATCAAAGACAGAAAACTTTGTTTAAAGTTCAGTGAAAATGACATCGACTGCCTGAATCATGATGAATTCTGACTGGGTGGCTTCTGAAATAATACATGTTGTTGTATTTGCATTTCTTCTGTTTCTTTTTCCCCCCTTGGTAGTGAGAAGGTGTTCTTTTCCAGGCCACCGTCACCCTCCCGGCCTCCCCAATTCTACCTTTCCAAGGCAGGGAAGGTGCATCCTCGCCAGGGCTCTTGCCAGCGCCTCCCTAGTACCTCTGGCCAGCAGCCGGCGAAATGGCGCACCTTGGACATCCATTAACGTTTTATACTACATCTCTGTCCCCGCCGAGGCTTCTCCTGGTTGTTGACCGCGGCCCCATGCTCCCCTACCCGCCTGCACACTGTCAACCGCACTCCGGGGGAAAATTTTGGAACAGAAGCTCCGCCCACCCCCTTCCCTCCCGCTTCCACAAAACCAGCTAAACACCACACCTCGGGCCGCCGAAACGGGTTTCGTCACAAGAGCTGAGTAGTGTAAT
>NW_017731426.1:882870-944592 GCF_001890085.2 Hipposideros armiger | reverse complement strand
GTACCGCAGGGGATGCGTAAAAACGCGGCGGGCGCACGGTTTGGGGCTTTTTTTTTTTCCTCCCAAACCAGCTCTAGTGCGAGACTCCGCCTGTAGCTGCAGCCTCTCGGATCCACCTTAAATCTTTAGTGGACTCGGCACAGGGGTCAGTGGGTGCAGCCAATGCCAATCAAGTTTACAACCACCAGCATGGGAGGAAAAAAAAAAAAAGAGAGGAAAAAAACAATCCTCAAGTTCTCCAGTCCACACACTCACACGGACGCACTCACACACTTACACAAGCACACAAAAGGAAGGAGGAGGTGGGCGGATAGGCGCGCGTGCCCGCGAGCGCGCGAGCGAGAGAGGAAATGTTTGCAAAATGCTGGCTGGAGGCTCGGTGCCCGTGGCCCAAGCGCTCGGGGAAGGCGCGCGGGAAGCGCAGCCCGGCGCGAGCGCCATGATGGTGGCCGCGGTTCGGAGCCCATTTTCTGGCGGGGAAGCTGCAGTGATGCAATCCTCCAGCCTCGGGTCCGGCCGCGCGCCTTCTCCCTGCCTTTTCTTCACGTTCCTTTTGAGGCGCGTCGACGTTTCGCGCCCAACACGCAGCGCTTTCTTTTTGTATCTTTTAGTTTCTGATTCCTGCCTACTCTGTGTTTGCCCCCACGCGAGACAGGCCTGGTTGCGGGTGGGAACACACACAGGGACTTGAAGTTTACCTGTAAACACATTTTCGGGGTCTGACTGAGCATGACCCCACCCCACCCCCACGCGAGCCGAGATCCCCATGGTTCTCCTCCCGGGGAGGAGGGGAGGGTTGTTCTGGCATGACCGTGGGCCCTCGTTCCCGTCCCCCCGACCCCGCTCCGCTTGCAGGATTTTTACCTTAAATGTGGCGGGAGAGGGAGGGGTGCGAGCGTAGGGTGTGGCTCAGGTGCAAAAGATGGCAATTTAAAAATATATATATGTATATACTCTGTAAAACAGATCGGAGAGCCTAGATGAGCTGTGAAAAGACCCTTTTCAATCTCAAAAACCTTATAAAGAGCAAGTGTCGAAGCTAACGATGATGAAGATGAAATGGCGAAGGCAGCATTCCACGGCCGCCGGGAAAGGTCGTTCCGCGGAGCCAGGGCAGTGGGCGCACGGTGGCCTGAAAGGCCGCCTACCCCACTCCCCTCCTGTTGATTTCCACGCTCCCCTCCGTCCCCTAATCATGCCACTGGACCCACAGTTTCCTAGTTCTTTCCTGCCCCTGCACCCCGCGCTGGACAGCGGGGGATGAGATGGGACAACTTCGCAAAGCGGGTGGAAAGGAGGAGGCGACCCCCGCAAGCGGCGGTGGCGCTCGGCCTTCTGCGAGCCGCTGCGGCCCTCCTTGGCCGCCAGCGAGCGGGGAAGCCTTTCGAAATGCGCGGGGCTGTGGATCATTGGAGCCCGGGGTGGGGGTGGGAGCGGGCTGCTGCCCTGGAGGGTCCACGAATTCAGAAAGATTCTCCCCTTCGCTCAGATCCTCCCACTGCTCAGGAGCTGGCAGGATACTGATGGGGAGGATCTGTTTGTGGAGAGGAATGGGGGCTTTCGCCTCTTTCTTAGCCCAGAGGAGAGAGGATGAGGGAGGCAAGTTTCTGCGAAACCGTCCAGCCCCGCTGCGCTGGCCTAGGCGCAGCCGCCCTCCACGGCCTTCTGGCGCCCCCGGCGCGGGAACTGCGCGCGGCGACCCAGGCCGTGCGGGAGCTGCAAGTTTCAGACCAGGAGCCAGACTTGATGGCCTTTTCGTCTCGAGGCGCCAGGCAGCCCGCCCGACCCCGCAACTGCCGCGGCGAGCGGGAGCCGGGCTGCTGGGCAGTTTGGGGAGAAGACGGCGCACTGGCTCGGGTAGCGGGCGCTCGGAATCGCGGGGACGCATTTGGAGACTTGACACAGAAGTGTAATGGATCGACCCGGCGACTTAGGGACTGCGTTCCGGTGAACGTGCCTGGCGCAGCGAGCATCCACCACTTCCTGGCCCAGCACTCCTAAAATGCAATCTCTAAAAATTCACATTAAAGATGCCTCTTTATGAGAGGAAAATGGGGTACATGCAGCTATTCAGAGGACTTTTTTCCCCTTCTGTTAGAGACACTTTTTTTTTAAGTGCCCATTTTGGCTCAGAGAAACTTTATTTCATTATTTCCTGACTCTCGACTCCTTCCTCCCTGTTTTGAATTGTTTTTCTTGCTTCTCAGTGTCTTCCTGAAAAACACCCTGTATGCGTGTTTTGAATAGAATCACAAAAACACCCTTTAGTCTTTAATTAAAATAATGCCTACTTGGAAGATGTAGCCCAGCAAGCAAAGGACCTACTTTTCTCTTCCCGGCAGCTGTAAAGTCAACCCTGGTTTAAAAAAAAAAAAAAGTAACTTCGGGTCAAAATAGGCTGAAACTATCTTATTTAGAGATCTTTTTGGGGTGCAACAATGTAAATGTAACTATTTGAGGGAAACAATTTAACCCAAATTCAGATTTTTGCGATTTAACCATTTGCAGATTCATAGAGAAAATAATTTACTTTTACACCTTAACCACATTTTTTAAGAGAATGTGAAATTACAGGAATAATTTTAGTAAATCTGACTTTAAAATTTTTTTTTTTAAGTAAAAAAATCTCTCTCTGCTATGTGGCTATAGGGACTCAAAACCCTCTGATTTGATATTTAAATTAACCAGTTTTTGGTTGGGTAGATTATAACCAGGAAATTTAGAAATTGAGGAATTTGTGTGTGATGACCAGTTTAAAGAGTACCTGTTTTATCTAAATTAGTGTGGAATGCATGCCAATTTCTAAAGGACTTATATATTTAAATATTTTGGAGAAGAGGTATGGATTAGATGGTCTGAACAATTGCTCACACTCTTCACAACACTTTGCATGTGTAAATAGAGAATTTAGAGAAGTCATCAATGTTACTTTCATTTTCAATCCTGTAAATGTGTGATCAGTGTACACTTACGTAAGAATTTTTGGTTCTGACATTCATATCCTAGAAGACATAAATATTTAAACTAATGGAGACTGACAATCTTATTTATATATGAGGCTTTTCCACTTTATAGTACTAAAGCTTTGTCCACTTATACAGAACTATGTGGAAAATAATAACAACTACATTCAGACCCATATAAACATCATCTGAGTTGTGGGCCTACATTACCTAGGTATTTGTCACTTCATGTTATATTGCTGTGAATATGACTAGAATGCCAGGTCGAATACCTCAAGCTTAGTAAAGTACAGCATAGTTCAACTCGATGAATAGCTATGGAAGTTCTCTTTATTGATTGTTGGATGTGTAACAATAATTGGCATCTTTTTCACACGTTACAAAAAATTATACTTGGCTCAGTATGCAATATTTTAAGCATAGCCATATTATTTAACAGAAGGGGAAAAAAATCTATTCTACCCAATACAGCATTTACAAATGCACAAAACATGCCACTTTGGCTTTATATTGCCTAAATTAAAAAAAAAAATCTCTTTTTAACATAAATAAGTTAGTATAATTTTCAGTGTCTTTACAGAGTTATGTACACAGGTACAATTAAAATGGTTGTTTCAAACATACACAGGCAATGTAAAAATACTGTTTAAAGATGTAGTATCCATTTCGCTTATACCATATGGACTTTTCCCTATACATTTTCCTTTAAAAACAATTTTCTTTGGGCAAATTCACAAATAGAGAAGTTTTAAATTTAAAATTATTTCATTATTTTTTATGTGAAGTTATTTACAGATCTTTAAAAATATCCAATGATTTAGAATTATTTTGACTGTGTCTACACAGCCCAAAGTGAAAAGAAAATTCAGAAATTTTGTCAGCACATCTGTCAAGTCTGAGCATTCAGAACTCCCCCCATACACCTCCCAGATTTTTGCCCAGAATTATCTGGAGTGATTACCTAACTCCTGAATAATTACCTGATAAATTCAAATTTTAAAGGGTTTCGGGGGGAGCACTAAGAAGGATAGTTTTGTTATTTTTTAAAAAAGCCATTTGCTGCTATATAACGGAATCATCAGAGCTCCCAAATGAGAAATAGCTTCATGTAAAAATAAATAACTATTATTTGTAGCCAGTGTTCAAATTTGGAGGATTTTTAAAATGAAGTATCAGTTCTCACTGAAAGGGACATTACATCTTTAAAGAAAACAATTCAAACCCTCCCCACAAAATGCTTCTCTTCATGCAAGTCTAATATTTTTCTCCTTGCTCTAAATTGAAGCAAGCTCTTCATATCCCCATGCCAATTCCTCAGTCCCACCCTGACCTCCCTTTCCCAAAATGTATATGCTACATAAAAGGTAAAAACTATATACACAGGTAGTACAATGAAGCAAATAAGGAAAAACCTAATTGCACAATGCTACATCCAATGCTTTTAGAGGCAGATCACTTATGAGTGCCTAAAATTTTAGTGTTATCATGATGTTCCTTTTCAGTGCTTATACAGGACGTCCATCCCATGGAGTCAGGGATATGTATTTAAATTTTTTAATTCATGTCTTCCTTGCTTCATCAAGCAATGATGTTATCTGATAAACAAGGAAACATATTCTCAATTCTGCAAAAGAAACAAGAAGACAGGATTAGGAGAAAACCACTAAAATAACATTACCAATGAAGTTCAGGAATTATTTTGTCCCTGTCTTGGTTGGGAAATACCTGAGTGACAGAAAAGTATGTACTAAAAGTTGATGACTGTAGTCTTCTCAATCCAACATTTCCTTCACTGGATTTTTGCTCTCCCCTGTGTTGTGTACTTTTGTCTACAGCAGTGGTTCTCAATACTGGGCAATTTTGCCCCCCCCCCTCCCCGGAACATTTGGAAATGTTTAGAGACATTTGTGGTTGTCATACTTGGGCAAGGGGGTACTACTGACCTCTAATAGGAGAGGCCAGAGATGCTGCCAAACATTCGACAATGCACAGGACAGCCTCCCACAGCAAAAAATTATTTGGCCCAAAATATCAAAGTGCACAGGTTGAAAAACCCTGGTCTAGAGAATCAGGATCAAACATGGTGATAAAGAACAGAGATATAAAAATCAAGAAACTGCAATGCTTAAGAGTAGCAAAATTTTCTATATTTGAAAAACAATTGAAAATATAACTTATAAAGGCTATTTAAAGAAAATCCCATTAACACTTCTTTTTTCAAAATATTCTAGTTTTAGTCATATGCAGAATATACACATGAATGCTTCTGAATAGGGCGTTACTACTATTTCTAGTATTCTCTGAACTGGCAATATTTACTAACAAATGCCTCTCTAAGTCAGAATGGAGCCAGGTCAAAATCCAGTAGGTGTGATTCACTCTGGATCATCTGATGAGCGAGGCCACAAGTTTCAAAGTAACAATAGCTGCCGATGGTAAGGTTGTGTCAGAGCAATTTTTTATTCAATGTTCCCACTACCGATATAGCTGTAACATAGAAGTTCTATAATGTCATTTTCTATAAGCTCTGAAAATATCAGATGTATGCAAAGAAGTTGCATATGTGATATTAGGATTTAAAAACACAACAAATTTGAATCCTACCTTAATCCCTATGTTCTTTCATTTATTTTTAGATTTTTATAAATGAGGATTTTAAAAGTTACTATCAATATGAATTAAGATCTCTTTATATGCTAAGCTATGAGTGTGTTTTGGAAAAAAAAAAAAGAGGTCACAGTCCCTGTCTATAAGATGTTTACAGACTATTAATGTATGTAATTTGATCATTATGGCTAGCCAATCCTTGTAAAGTTGGGGGCTGAATTATTCAAATTAGCTATTCATGTTGATCAGATTTTAGTAGATGGAAAAATCTCCACTTCCCTTGTGCAGGGCAGACCTACCCTGCCAGGTCTGATATCTACTATTCATTTCCCCTACAAATATCCAAATCATCCTGTTATAGTAAGATTAGCATACACATGCTGACGTGTTCCTGGATTGCTTACTTTGGCAGAGTTAATTTAACTTCTGCTTTGCAACTTTAGTGTTATCAGAAATTCTGTCGGAACCTCGGTATTTTTGAGCTTTTTATTTTGGCTTTGTTTTAAAATACAAAGGTTCCTTCTCTGTCCCTAAAGCTTATCAGAACACAAGGAAAATCACCTTTTATGAAAATTATAAAGGAACACAACATACCTCTCTTTTCACATTTCTAACCATTTGATTAGCCAAGTAAGAGCCATTTGTATCTAACAATTCCCTCAAATTTTAAATTTAATCATTTAGTTGCCGTTTTTTCAATGTATAGCCCAAAAATGTGTTACTCAACTTAAGCCTCTGGGAAATGAATTCTCATCAAGTGGGACTGAAGCATACCCCAGTTCTTGTTTAGATGGGAAAGACCCTATTGTTCCCAACATGTTTTGGTGGGACTCACAGGGAACTAACCGTCCTATCCACAGGGTCCTGGTTACAAGTACTTGCCTGGAACACTTGCTCTAGTCCTTTCATGTTTCAAGGGAAAATGATCTCAGGGCGTGGAAACTGTTTAGAAATACAGTATCCCCAGTGACTCCTACCCTTCGCCATTTCTACTTTTTCAACTTCACAAAATATAAACAAAACAACAACCCACAGCTCTCATCTGCCAGCAACTAAGATGGGTATCTTGGGGTTTGAAAGGCCAGGAGTTCCTGCAGCTCAATTCGGGCGTCAGTTATTTACTCCTAGTTAATCAACCCACCGAGCAGTTTACGTTTGACGTCTTCTGAGGCCCGGCTTCTTGGGCGTCTGCTCCACTGAACCCGCGTTCGGGGAAGCATCTGAAACATTTTCTTCTGTTCTGTTGGCTCTTTTGTTTTGAGGAGAGGCATCTAAGGACAAGAGGGAATTTTCAAAAGAACACACACAAATAATCTTTATTAGGAAAAACAATGACTAACAAAAGTTGGCCCAGTAGTCAGGGGGTGAAAATCCCACCACCTCCACCCACAACCCTGGACCCATCATTCCGAGTGGCCTTTGAGGGCACAAAATGAGGTTGTTTTCACTTAACAGACAGTGTTTGCTACGCCCCAAAGCTCTCTCTCCATAGCGAAGAGGGAGGCCGCTGATAAACATCCCAACGTTGTCCAAGCCTACTGCCTTGTAGCCAGAGGGGGGGCGGGGGGAGGGGAAGGGGGAGCATTGATGTTTTCGGTTAGCGAAATTATCTAATAATACAATCTCAGGCTGCTGACTTACAAATCATAAACAGGCAAGCGGTCAGATAGCACTCACAACTTAAGATTACGAAAGTGCGCTCCCAAAAAGCTACATCAGAATACGCTGAACACTGAGAGGTTAAGACCCCCAAGTAGGCAAGGCGGTGCCCCAGACAGACATTTTATGGTTTGGGGAGGGTCATTACCGTCAGTGGCAGGTCGCTTCCTTATCCCAGTGCACGGCTCCGCTAAGCCCGTCTGGCCGTCCGAAGCATCAGTCTTTTGGTCTACCAAGTGTGTGTCCTCTGAGTTTGCCTGAGAGCCAATTAAAGACACCGCCTGGCGGTTCCCGCTGAGATCCAGGCTCTCCTGCGCGGGCACCTTGCAGGCGTCTTTGGGCGGCCGCGGGGGTCGGGAGTAGAACTCGGGCACACTGCCCTTTTCCACCTCCTGCCACTCGTATCTGCCCGGCAGGGGCCTGTGATTCTGAAAATCAAAATTCCACTTGCGCTGGCTTGCCTCTTCCATGTCTCGGCAGTATTTCTCCAAGTCCCGGGTTAGCTCTTCGTGATTCACGGGGCCAAAGAGATTTCGGCAGGCGGAGGGCTTGGGGTACTCCGCCTGCCTGGCGTCCATCCGCTCCAGGCTGGGGCTCCCGTTAGATACTCGCACGTTTGACATCTTCCTCCCGGGTCTGGACGACCGCCTCGCGCGCGCTCTCGGAAAACAAAACCGAACAAAACAAAACGCCCAGACCCAGCCCGAACCCCTCTTATAAGCCCTGCGACTGCCCTCGGAGCCAACAAAAACAAACCCCAACAAGTAACTGGCGAGCGTCAGGAGCGCGCTGGGTCTGGGGAGGGGGTGAGAGGAAGCCCGGACGAGGCAGCCCCAAAGTCTCCGCGGATCAAGTGTACGGGCGAGCGAGAGGGCGGGGAGGGGAGGGGAGAGGCGAGAGGCGGGGGTGGCCAAGCCAGTCCAAGTCCAGGCTGCTGCAAGCCCGCGGCTCCCGCGAACCCAGCGGCTCTCCAAACCTTGCCGGCGTCAGCGTCGCGGAGCGGCGAGACAGTGGGGAGAGGGGAGGGGAAGAAAAACACCCCGAAAAGACGAGCCCCCTTTTCTTAGTGGCCCAATATGGCGGTGGAAGGGAGGCTGACGAAGAAGAAAATGATTGACACCGCAAGTCTATTTAAACAGAGGAGGAGATCCATTGGTCGCGGCGCCGGGAGCCGCCCCGCCGAGGCTGGCGAGCGCGGCCTTAAGGTGGCCCCGGCGCGGTCCCGCCGCCTCCCCGCCTCCCCGAGCGCGCCGACGCCGAGAGCGCCGCCCGGAGATTGGCTGGTCGCGGGATGGCTGGAGGTGCGCCGCTGCCAGCAAACCTGCTCTAGCTGGCCTCGGAGAAATTAAAAATAAGACAAACAAGCTAGCCAAACGGCTGGGGAGCTGGGGAGGGGCCGGGGCGGCGGGGCGGCGGGGCCTTGGGTTCTGGTCCCCGCGCGGCGCTGGCGGGCGCGCGGCGGTCCCGACGCCCCGACCTCCCTCCCTCGCGGTCCTCGCCCGGGAAACGGACGGGCTGGACCAGAGGATCTCGGAGGGTGCTGGCAGCTCGATGTGCGCCTCGGTGGCGACCTTGTTTTCTCCGCACTGCGGGCAGCTGGGGGGCGGAGGCTGACGGTGGGAGCTCTGCCCGCGGCGGGTCTCTCCCCCGCTGCCCTAACTTCGCGCACGGCGGGGGAGGCGGGGAAGCATATGGACTGAGGGGCTGTGAGCCCCGGGTGAGCAGTGGTTAGCTCACCCTTAACCTAGACGTCTCTGCTCTTCTGGGGGGGGGCGGGCGGCTTAGGGAAGAAGCCTGGGCGAACGTCTTTCTATAAATTAGCCTGGAGTAGGCTCTGCATTTATAACACTGTATATCCTGAACTCAAGCTCTCCCTCAATAAAAATACGATTTCAAGATCAAAAACTCGAGTAGTCTCCCAAGTCCCTAATAAACTCGGTTGACGTCTCAGACACATTCAGTTTCCAAAAGCGAAGTTACACCCCTGGCCCAGGTTCTTACTTCCCAAGCACAGTTAAGGCAATTGACAGGGGCTGCGTGTGGGAACTCGTCTCTTTCTCATTTTCAGTTCTTTCCCTGATTGTTGCACTTTTCTCTTCCTCCCTCCAGCCACCAAATGCTATACAGCTCCTTCCTCCACCCCTCTCTCCTACCAGATTCACTGCTCCCTCCCACTCACAACAACATTACGACGCCAAGCGAAGGCTTTTCGAGGGCTACAAGCAGTTGAAGGGTGGAAATACTCTGAAAGTCCAGACTATGAAGTGATTTATAAAATCACCACAACCGTGTCTTCACGGCTGATACTATCCAGGCATTTCTCTGCTCCCCCGTGGCAACCTGCAATTTACCTATCAATCTGGTCCTGAGCCAGGTAGTGGAAGTTAAACCAGCACGGGCAGGGCTGTCAGATCTCAGACAAATCTCAGTGGGTCTTCATCTGCCTCAGCCCCACCCCACCCCCCAATACATATAATCTTGCCTTGGGCCAAAGTTAATACATTTTCCTGGAAACTGATCTCATTCAGTTCTAAGAGTCCTCAGAAGCAATGTTGTCTTACGCACCTATGCTACAGATGAGTTTGAGTTTTAACTTGTTTTCTTATCTACCTAATTGTTTGTCCTCTCTATGCGCTTGCCTCACCTCATACACTCCAGAACGTTAGAGTGGGAGGGACCTGTGGAACCCTGTAGTTCACCCTGTCTTTTTGCAGCTGAGGAAACTGAGACAGATTGAAAGATTCCTGTCCAGAAACATATCCAGTCGGCAGCAGAGCCAGGGATAGACCACGGGTCTTCTCTCTCAGGCTGGCTCATTTTGTTTCTTTCCTTTCTGATGGCCCCAACTGGTTAAGGTTTTTGTTTGGATTCACCTGTGTGTGCAGTAATCTGCAGGTCCTCCTCTTTTACAAGTGATACAAAATGGCTCCTCCTTGTGTCCTGGGCTGCTTGCAGATGTTTCCTTGATGTGGCCTGTGGTCACTGATATTTAAATGCAGCTGACACTGGCCTTTGGTATCACCATCCACTCATTCAACCAAAATGCAGATTCCAAAAAGACAGGGGTGATATTCAGAGTAGTGAGGGAGGCAGTGGCCGAGACTTGTTTCAAGTCAGGACTTCCTACCCGAGGGACAGAAAATATTTCACCTGGGATCAAAGTAGACGGTCTTCTCTTCTGTATTTTTCTACATGTAATGCCCCACTTAACTTATTGGGTTGCAGAATTGGGGAAGAGGGATACAACACTTAGGGTAGGCCTCCGCACTATAATTTATACTCCACCCCTGAAATTAGATCATTGTTGTCAACATTTTAAAATAGTTGCTGGGCTACATTATATGTAAGCATATATTCACTTGCATTAATACACCAACTACCACATGTAAGTGGAGAGATACTGGAGTATGACACCTTGCCACAGTTTCATTTTATTTGTGGAATTAATAGCCTACTTAAAAGTAGAAAAGTAATACTTTTATCCCCACACACAGCGGAATGTTTCTTCAGTTAATATGTAGCAGCACCATTTTGTTGCTTTGTTAATCTTGAAAAGTAAACGAGTCAGTCACGCCACCTTAAGACGTCTGGCTGCCAGCAGAAAGGCTGTGCTTACACCAACCTTGCTATGATCTAGTGTTTTGTTTACAGTCAAGGCACGGGAGATCTGTACAGCAAATAAAGAGAAGGCAGGCGTCTGCTGTAGTAGCGGCGAAGCATGGAAAAAAAAAAATACTATGGGTCCCTGAGGGAAGACGGAGCGTGGAGATCAGAGCGTCATCCTCCTGCGCAAAGTAGGCAGCTGCAGAAGAGTAAGGCGGAGAAACATTTCGGATAAACAGTGAAAAGGCGGAGCCTTTCCGTAGAAGACAGAAGGTTCCATTCGGCATAGCTCTAAAATGGGCTCTGCTCCCCAAGACGCAGAATTAGTCCTGGGTGACGTTTTTTGTTGTCATTTTCACTCTATGCAGGTAGTTTCCTACTGAGAGCTGAGAAGTGTCACTCACATAAGCCACCCCGAGATTTCTGTGTCCTTCACAAGCTGAGGAGAGAGGCAAAGACCAAAATAACTTAAAAAGAAAACACCTGTGTGGTACACAGTGTACAAATAGGGTAGTTGGGCAAACAGTGGGGTCAGCTGGCCTCCCAGCTGCAGTCCCTTCAGGGGATAGCTGTGCAGCCCCCAACGTCTCTGCGACTGTACACATCGACTTACTCAGTTGCCCCTCCCTCCACCAGTACACAATTTTAATCCTAGTCTACGCGGTTTATAATGAGGCAGCTTTCATTCAATTTCAGGATTCTCCTAAACCGACATATTTTTTTAGAAATTGGGAATTTAAGTCATTTGTTTCTGACACTTTTCATTCAATTTAACAAATATTTATTGAACACCTTCTATTAATTTGTTTAATCTTACTTTCTTTCAGCAAATATTTATTGAGTGCCTTTGATATGCCAGGCGTTATCCTAAGCTCTGGGAATACAGAAGTAAACAAAGAGATTTAAACTAGGATGCAGCTTACATTCTAGTAGAGGGGGAGAGGAGACAGACATACAATAAATGAGGAAAGCATATATTATGTAAGGAGGTGATATGTGATATGGAGAAACAATAAGCAGGGGAGAGGGAAAGAGAATGTTGCAAGGGTCCCAATGTGAGAATAGTCCGGGAAGGCCCCATTGAGAAAGTGGCTTTGGAGAGAAGCCCTGAGGAACTGAGACAGCAAGCCAGGCTGATATCTGGGGAAAGAGTGTCCCAATAAAGGGAACAGCAAATGCAAAGGCTCTGCGGTGGGCTCTTGTTTGATGGGTTTGATGGGCAGCAAGGAGCAAGGGGAGAGTGGTAGCAGGAACATCCAATCACATAAGACCATGCAAACCTATGTAGGGTTTCTGTCACTGACTGAGTGATATGAGAAGCCACTGGGGCATTAGGAAGTCTTAAACAGTGGAATGATGTAATCTCACCATGTGTAGAGCGTTTCCCCAGGGCCTTATTCTAAGCAGCATGGGGAGTGAAAGGATGACTAAATCACAATCGCTGTCTTTAGGGCGTATACACCCAAAAGGAGGAGACTATCATGTGTACAAAAAACTACAGAGGTAGAAAGCAATGCACAGAACATAGTACAAAGATGGAGTACAAAAGAGGGAGAAAGAGGAAGGATTTGTGGACGAGGTGATATATGAGTCAGATCTTGACGAATGAGAAAAATGTGAAGAAGATGGTAAGGATATAATGATAGGGGTGGCCATTGGGGGATGGGATCAGACAGTGGCAGGCCATAGATGGCATGCAATAAAAAAAAATGTTTTATTCATAAGCAGTGGGAACTGATGTTGCTTTTTGGTGAAAAGAATAACATGATCACTGTACACACTTATCTGCTGAACAAAGAGCAAGCTTGGGCCCTGGGAGACAATCTCTAGGAACACAGCTAAATGAAAAGCTGGGTAGCCATCCTATCACAGTGTTAATCCAAAAGTAGCTGCAAGTTGGGCAGAGTACTGGTGTCAGGCAAGCAAGTAGAGAAGCATGGGCCCCAAGACCAGGATGAGATGTTTGGGAACAGAGAGCAGGAGGCAGTCTGGTGCGATCCCCTAAGCTACAAAGGCATAGAAGCAGATGCTTTGTATGTGGTGCTTACAGCCTTGACCGTGAGTAGAGAGGTAACTGTTAAGGTGCCCAACATGCCTTGGACAATCAGATCTTTGTGTTTGGAAGTGGCACCTAACAGCAGAGTAAAGGATGGGTCTGATGAGCGTCTCCAGGGCTGACACAGGGAGGCCAGATTGCATTTGCTCAAGCAAGAGATACGACAGCCTCCAAGCAGTGCTGTGGAGGGCAGAATGGAAAGCAAGCAATGAATGTGGGATTGCTTAGGTAGTGAGAACAGATAAGGGTGTTAGGGAGAGATGGAGAAATAGAGGATGACTTTAAGGACTCAAGCTTGGGTATTTTAGAGAATAATAATGCCATAACTAGAGAGGTAGGATGTAACAGAGACTGCTAGCTGTGCATCAAAATCCATCTCGCCTTTTTCAGAATTATAACTGGGCATACAGCTGCCTAGCTATACTAAATTTCTCAGCTTCCTTAGCAGTTAGATATGACCTGGCGATTAAGTATTTTCCAACAGAATATAATAAAAGTGGTATGTGTCTTCCAGGCCTAGTGCAGAAAACCTGTCACATGACCCCTCCATTTCTGCCTCTTCCCCCCTTTCCCATGGGCTGTAAAGGTGAATACTAGTGCAACCTCAGAAGCCACATGTTGAAGATGAAAGAGCCACCATCAACCTGGGTCCCTGACCTGATCTGAGAGAAAAAATAAATTTCTATTTTGTTGACCCATTACATTTTGCATCCATTTGTTACAGTCAAGCCTAACTAATACAGTAGAAAAGTTTGGGAGATAGGAAATAGGGAAGATTAAGAATTTGGCCTAATACAGTCAGTATATACATTGAAATTAATTGGATCCCTGAGAAAAGAAAGAATGAGAAGTTATGTTCCTGAGGAGGGCAGCAGAGATAATATTGGAGATGTGAATCTGACACATAACGTGAAAAGATGCAGTTCTCTGAGACCCGTCCAGATTTACAAATGTGCCATTAACCACATGGCCAGGTCAGATCCTGAGTAGACAAAGATTACAAAAGTAAAGGACGAAGGAAGCATGTGGTGTTCTCAGTGTTTTTATGTCACACTTGAGGGGTGCCACATTCTCTGTTTCTTCACTGGCCCCCACTCCCTTCTCAGTCTGTTCCCTTAGCCTCTTCTGCTGAGCGACAGCAGATTATAGGACACTGTTCCTGTTCCCTTCCTGAAGTTGACAAGATGAGGAGAGAGGTGTTTATGTGACCTAAACTGGGCTAACCAAATTCTCTCTCCTGAACATCTGGAACCAGGTCTCAGAAACTTCAATTAGTAAACTGTAAATTAGAGATGAATAAGGCAATGTAGTTTTGGGATTGAAAGAGCCATTTTAAGAAAGCTATTTTCAGGCCACGTGTGATAGCAATACAGATTAAGACTGCAGAGTGTCAGAAGAAAGAAAAGAACACATGAAGAGGGGCAGAGAAGAGGGACCACAGGTTTTAGAAAGACAGATACCCTTTAGTAACCAAAGACTCCCCGGTTTCTGGATCCTGCAGCTCATGAGGTTCCACTCCCTGCATTTAAGTTCTATGGAACAGCCCTGTGCATATAAAACAATTCCCCGCTTTGCTCCAAGCCTGTTTGTTATAGGTTTCTGTTTCTGTTAGTTGAACCCAAGACAACCCTGACGAACACAGCACATATTTGAAAGCAGCTTCTCTGCTATCATCACATTTAATCCCCATAAGACCACAGTTGTGAGACAAATGGTTTTATCCTCTCTCGCTTATGGAGCCCTGGGATAGGGAAGGCTGAGTGTTCCAAAGCCACAAAGGAGAGTAGAGAAGGCATGAGGACCAATGTGCCTGCTCTTCTGAGGCTGAGTCCAGAGTGCATTGTGATAACTCTTGCAGAAGATGCAATAACTTGGTGAATTTGCAAATGATTTGGAGATTTCATTGGCATAATTTACCCATGATGTACTATTCATAAAAAGCATTTCTGGGGGAAATAAGTTTCAAATTCCTGGAAGGAAAAATAGCATCTTTGAAAGAAACTGGATTCAAGGACAGTTTAAAATGGAGCTAGTGGGGTCACACTTAAAAAAAAAATGCATCAGGCATTTTAGAGAAAAATCTTCATTTTCAAGTAAAATATAGTAAGCAAATGCAGGTTTACCAGAACTGCTGGTTTCATAGGAAATAAATAATAGGAAATAAGTAGCAAAACCTGGGGTCATGACCACATAAGTGATCTAATTTCCATGACTGAACCTAAGTAGACAACTTCTGTGAGTAGAATATGGAATTTGGAACTAAATTCACACCACCAATTCACTGTTTTTTAACTACATTCTATTCTTTACATTGAAAAAACATGAAGGAGAAAAAACTCCATCAATTCTGATCTCAGTCTTCAGTTTACACAAACTTACCCCTAAAAAAACCTGGAAACTGCCCATTTTCTGCTCCCGACCACTCTCTGAATAATTGTTCACATGAATATTTGTTAATTCCTTCATTCATTAAATTTTTAATGAGCCCTTACCAGATGCCAAACTCTCTGGGGACACAGCAGAAAACAAAGATAGCCAAAGTCCCTGCTTTCATGGACTAGAGCTTACATTCAAGTGTGGAAGGCACACAATACACAAATAAATAAGCATAGTATGTCATGTTGTTATAAGTGCCAAAAAGAAAAATAAACTAGTTGAGGGTACAGAGAGTAATGAAGGCAGATGCTGTATTAACTGGAAAGGACTCTCTAATAAAGGGTATTTGAGTAGAGACCTGAATGAAATGAGGGCATGGACCATGTAATTCTCTGTGTTCCAGAAACAGAGCAAGTAGGGACTGAGAGGTAGGAGATAACATCAGAGAGGAAGTAGGGGCCCAAATCGTGTAAATGTTATAAGCCATGGTGAAGGCTGAATTTTATTCTGATCAAGGTAAGCTATCTTTGGGCAGAGTTTTTATCTGACTTTGGTTAACTTTGATCACTTTGACTGCTGAGTGGAAATTATTTCAAAGAGGCAAGAGAGAAGAAATAGGGAGACCAGCTAGCAGACCATTGAAGTAGCCTAAATAGATGTCGTGCTGCCTCAGACAAGGGTGGTAGCAGTTTAGGCAGTAAGAAAGGTAGAGTTGATAGATGTGTTTTTAAAGATACAGCCAATAGAATTTGCTGAAGGATTGGAAGTAGAGTGTGTATATGAGAGAGACGAGTCCATAATGACTCCAAGGCTTTTTGGCCTAAGCAACTGAAGAAAGGTTTGGCTATTTCCTGAAATGGGATTGACTGAAGGATGAACACATTCTGCTTTGAGTGTGTTAAGTTTGAGTTACCCATGGACATCCAAATGGAGATGTTGAATGAACAGTTGTACATATAAGTCTGGAAATCAGGGGAGAGAGGTTTGTGTTGGAGATACAAATTTGGAAATATTCAGTGTTTAGATCATATTAAAGCGATGGGACTGGATAAGACCACCAAGGGAATGAGTTTAAGACAGAGAAAAGAGGAGGCCTGGGCAGTAAGTCTTAGGGTACTATGACTTGTAGACATCAAGAAGATGGGGAGTATCTAGGCAAAGGAGACTGTAAAGGAGCCACTTACGGAGTGGAGGAGAGCCAAGAGAGGTGACAGAGGTGTCAAGTAAAAGAAAGTGTTTCAAGGAGAAGAGAGATCAAATGGTTCAAATGTTGCTGATAGGTCAAGTAAGATGAAAACTGGACTTGTCCATGGAGGTCTCATTAGTGTTCTTGATGAGACTACTTTTGGTAGAGTGGAGGATATGAAAGCCTGACTGGGTGGACTAAAAAGAGAGAAAGTCATGTGTATATATGCATGTTGTATACCCACATGAATAAAATGTGCACAAATACACCTAAGTCTAAGTAGAGCAGCTAGGTTTGAATATCAGGAAACCGGCCTGGCAGCAGGCCAGGGGCAAGGTCTGGGCATAGGCTGATCGGGGAGTCAGCAGATTAAAAAGGTGCTACCCAGTAACTATCTTCTCTACTTGTTTCATTGCATGGTTTCACACTGCTTCCTTTGATACCTTTTTTTAACAATTTATTAAATTCCTAAATTTCTTAAACATAATTTATACAATTTAATAATTGCATAATACATAAGTTTAAACAATCTAATTCATTTATTTATTACATTTATTTAAAAAATAAATTCCTAAAAATTGTCATGTCAACAAATGACCTTAAACCTCTTTGAAAGGAAAACACTTTTGGAGAATAAGCTGAGAATTAACACAGAATTAGCTTTGCTTGTGAGTCTCATATTCCAACTGGCTAGTGTTCTGCTTAGAAAATCATTGTAGAACAGCTTCTTCTGTTCCTACCATAATAGACTGTCTTATTTGCCAAATAAACAGTGTAAGACTTTATTATAAATTATTCACAAATTAAAAGGGCAATAAGTTACATTTCTATTTATTCTTGGCAAAAAGCCTTTCCTGATGCTGTCATAATGGTCTTCTTCTCCAAACCTCAATAATCTGCTTAAGGTCTTCCAATATCAGTGGGCCAATTATATCTCCAGAGTCAAATGCAGTTTGTTGCCTTCTTCCTTAATTGAGATTACATTTCTGACCTAGAATATTCCAGAATAGTTTTCCTTCTCTTCCTTTACTAAAGAAACAGAAACATCCAGAATAGTTAGGCCCTCTATGGCCACATAAGGACAGAAGATATAATTCCCCCACAGAGCATTCGTGAAGCAGGAATGTAATTGACCTGCTGCACTGTTTAAACAGCACAGGAGGGCAGCACAAGGCCAAAACTTTCAGACCTAACTAATCCTGCAAATATTCCAAACTACAACCATATTTATGATCTGCTTTTCTAAATGCATACACAAGAGTTTTAATACCCACCAAATTTAATTGAACTCTAAATTTGTGAAGATTCTACATTTTCAGATTATTTTAATATGTTACATAATAATCTGAATGTGACAGTTATTTTATCATAGCCCACTGTTTTAGCAATTATCTGTATGGTCAAGGAAAGTATTATAACCCTTAACAAGTGAGAAAGTACAAATAAAGATAAAAGGTGACTTGTCTATGGTCAGTCACAAGTAGGTGCAAAGTTAAGCTTCAACCTAAACCTGATCCTTTTCTGCTAAACCTAGCTCTTTCAGAAAGATACCTTCCCACACACAAACACATACACTGCTTCTATGACATATTCGCCTTGACTTCAGATATCAAGCTACAGTCTTGAACCTTTTTTGCATCCTCCAGTGAGGCCAACTTTGATCCTCTAAACAAAATAAATGCAAAATAGGTAGCGACCAATAGATATTGGGAAATACACACAAGCCAATGAAGACCAAAGAGATAGCCCCCACTGCATTCTATGAGGGGGTCCTAGATATGGCAGTCATGGAACCCATCCGTCTACAGCCCCTTCGAAGAGAAAGTGCCCCACCCCCACATAATGCAGGGCATGGACTCTTGACCAAGAGCTGTGGTTTTTGATGGGGCCTGGTACAGAAAGCTCTGCCCAAAAGAAGGAAGATGGTTATTAGCTAATCCAATCTTACAGTCTCACTCAAGAATTAGGACTGGGAAGTATAGTAAGAGCCAGAGGGTTACAGTGAAAAGAGAACAGACAGATGCAGAGAAAAGACATGTAGGGACCCCCAGTCACTATGTGCTGGAATGCTAGGCCATGGACGCCCATGGCAAGGTGTCTAGAACTCCAACATGCCAAATTAATTTTTAATTCCTATTTACATGTGACTCTTTGAAGGCCCCCACAGTTCGGCCTTCCGTGTTCTGACTTGGCAATATGGCTAAGATTCCTGTCACACATGTGAAGACCCATGCACACACATTTCACACCTTACTTGAGGTAACAAAAGAGACTGTTTCTTATGGTCAAAAGACCTTCCTCAACCACCAGTTGATCAGAGATTGGTTCGAATTATGTAACAGATAACTCTCAATAACCAATATAAGAACATATTTAATCCCAACCATGTGATTGTTTCATCAAAGCTGTATTTCACTCACTTATTATGTATCTATTGATTACCTATAGTGTGTCAGGCATTACGTCGGTGCTGGAGTAATAGAGACAAATAAGCAATAAAGAAAAATAAGTATTTGAGGGACTCCCAATCAATGGGAAAGGCATAGGAACATGATACAAGAATGGAAATAAATAATAGAAAATTTAGGGAAATTGCATACTGATTGACTAAGTTGTAAATTCTCTTTTTGCTTCTAAGTTATTCTAATAAAGCTCTTCTAAGTCTAGTTTATCAGTCAACATGAGATTTGTGTCAGTATATTGTATACCCAAGTGAAAAGACCAGACTTAAATCTTTGTTCTTGTGTCTTGATTACTGAGACAAAGAATGATATAATTAGAATACAGGATTAATAATTACTAAGCTCATCATAACTATTACTTAACATGAATATTGGCTTCTCAGGATTTTAAATGTGGTTATGATATTTTACACTTAAAAGTTAGACATCTCTTGCTGAGCTCTTGTTTTCAGCAATTACCAAAATGGAGAAGTAAGGAAAACATAAGCTTATCCCTTTTAGAGAAGGAAAGGGGAAAGGCACTGAAGGAGGGAAGAAGTGAGTCCCAGAAAACCAGTCTTTTAAAACATGGGTCTTTGTGACAACATGGATGGATCTTGAGATTATCATATTAAGTGAAATAAATCAGATAGAAAAAGTTGAGAACTATATGACTTCACTCACATGTGAGATATAAAACTAAAAGCAACAAGCAAACAAGACAAAGAAACAAAAACTCATAGACACAGACAACAGTTTAGTGGTTACCAGAGAGTGAGGGGGGAGGGGGTGTAGAAGAGGGAAGAAGAAGGCAAATATATATTAGGTGATGGAAACAGAACTGACTCTGGGTGGTGAACATACAATGCAATATATAGATGATGCATTATAGAAGTGTACACTTGAAACTTATATAATTTTACTAACCAGTTACCAGAATAAATTTAATAAATAAAACATGAGTCATCACTACATGGATCCAGATTTATTATGGGTCTATATTTACTGTAGATTTAGTCATAGTCACATATAATAATTTTTCTTTAAATCCACCAGTACATACTCTAACATGCTTAGTCTGATTTTCTAATACTATTCTATAAAGGGGGTTCTGTTGTATGTTTTTTTTAAGCACTAGAGATTCTAGTCAAATAACAACTCATACTTTAAATTTTAGAAATATTCTATTATTTAAATCATTTTAGGATACAGTACAATTAAATTCAACAAATACTTAAACGTGCCTAAAAAGTGAATTAAATATAATCACTGTCTTCAATAGGAGAGCTTTATTCTATATATTGGGTTGTCGGAAAAGTCATGATGGTTTTTTTTTCTATGTTTTTCATTGCAAAAATACGTCATGACTTTTCCAACAACCCAATATAAAAATTAAACAAAGAGACAATAACATGAATACAAGGCCAAATATGTGTACTATAAAAAGATGGTATAAGCAAAGTGTTATGAAGGCTCTAGAGAACAGAACAGGAGTGACTAAAGAGGTTGCTTTTGAAATGAGTCTTAAGAACCCAATAGATTTTAACTGGGAGAGGTGGGTAATTGAATTAACCGAATGGGACAATTTACTAAATGTTAACATGGTGACTAGGAGAGTCACCTTATTTCTGTTATTGTTCATTGACACTGTCCAAGATAGCCCATAATAACATACCAACCCTTTAATACAAGATTGGAATTCTCCTTCCCTTTTGCCTACTGGCAGTCCAACTCCCACAATAAAAGCTTTCTATGCCAGATAAAAGCATTACATTACTAGCTCATATGCAATTGGTAAACGGGGAAATAATGTCAATATAATTCAGAAATTACATTTTTTCATTATTTTTCTCAGCATACACATTTTGAGCAATCAGGGGCAAGCCTTGTCAAAATTAAATAGAAAACCTTACCAATAGAAAGACCTTAAGAAAAAAAAAAAAGAAAATTCAAGAATGCTTTCCTTTAATGCAAATAGAGGTTTTGAGGCTTTTTTAAGCTTTTCACAACATTATATGGTGAAGCTGCAGTATAAATTAAAGTGTGAAATAATTTTCGTGTGTGTGTGTGTGTGTGTGTGTGTGTGTGTGTGTGTGTGTGTTGGACTGATTGATCAAGAAAGTTAAATCCTGGATCAGATTTTTAATTTTGATGAAACTGCTTTTAATTAGAAGCACTCAAGGATCAATATGTCTAAGGAGGAAACACATGTTATAGGGGTAAAGGTTCTAAGGCATTGGCGTCCATTAGAAATATGGAACATACCCAATTTAAAGTTTTCTAGTAGCCACATAGGTAAAACGATATTTCAACATGTAATCAAATAAAAACTATTGATGAGATATTTTACTTTTTTTTTTCATACTAAGTCTTTGAAATCTGGTGTATATTTTACACTTACAGCACATCTCAATTTGGATTAGCACATTTAAATGCTCAATAGCCACACATGGCTAGTGGCTACCATATTGGACAGTGTAGCTCTAAAGGATGACTGTTACATCGAGTACAAATACCAGTGGAGATTTAATTGTTAGTATTTTTTATTAGCATAGTAACTTTTATGGTCCTCGAGTAACAAAGTTGCATAGGTTTTGAGTGATCTGTTCCTAACGCTGTATTTCCCATAAGTCCTGTTATTCTTGGTGCACCATTTTAAACGACATACCTGTTTTCCCTGTACATACTTTCCTAGCTTTCCTCGCAGCTAGGAGTAGTCAAATAATATAGTTTTGAGCAATAAGATGTAAAGGGAAGTCTGTTAAGTCATATGGGAAATATGTTTGGCTCTGATAAGAAGAGGGAGGCCACAAAGAGAAAGCCTTTTTAAAAATTCACCTATACCTCTTCCTTTTTGTTTGGGACATTTCATATGAGAACATGATGTTTGGAGCTATGGCAGCCATCTGACATATGGCTGTGACAGAAAACTTTCTGACTATGACAGAATCTTCTTTAATACATTAAGGATGGCAGAACAGAAAGGCATCTTTCCTTATTAGAGACATAAGTGGAATAAAGAAGCCAGCCATACAAATATGGGGTTGAGAGGGAGGCAGGGGTGGGTGGAGTTGCCTAGCAGAAGGAAGAATGCTTCAGCAGAGATGTCCTCAATGGGCATTGCTTAATATTCACAACCAAAGTTCACCCCTATTTTCTCCCATTTCCCCCCTATTCCCTTCCTCAGGATGCCCTTCCATCTCTTGAAACATTCTTGTTTTAGGTATAACAAGAGTGCTGGAATTATTGCTAACATTTAAGAGTGCAGAGATAAAGCAGCAGCAAAATTTCTTTGAAGTCCCTTGTTTGTTAGTAAGGATTCATGCACAAACACTGCAATTTGGCCTGAATATATGTCTAATACTTTTTTAAAAAATTATCTATTATCTATTTTAAAAATAGCTATCTATCATGAAAAAAGGTTTCTATCATTCACTTAATAAGTCAGATTATAGTGTGTTGATTTAACCAATTTTAGGTAGTTTGGAATGCATATCAGATTGCTCAGCAATTTCTCTTATTTATCTTGGGGTCATAATAAGTAAAAAATCCAGATTGACATAAATATTGGATACAAATGGCAGTTTTTCACTGCTTTACAATGTCAGAATAATGAGAGCACATGCCCAGAATGCTGCTAAAGAAATGATATGGATAACTTTTTCAGCTACTGATGGGGGAAATTTTGGTCATATGACAGACTGAATGAATGGGAAGCCAATCTATTAGTGAGTTTATTTTACTCATCAAAGGATTTTTCTTTCAGTGAACAGAGATGAAGTTTTATTTGACCACTTGCCATTCTTACACTACCATTTTCATCACATGCATCACAAATCGTCTCATAGGATTGTTTTTTATTAACTCTTCATCCAATTCCCATACTTAATTTTCATTAGAGCCATTTCATCATATGCAATGAAAGTACTCAGCTTGTTTTACAGTTGTTGATTTCCTTAATAAAGTAAGCCATTTTTATGAGTCAGTCTTAACCATTAAGGTGAACAAGGAATCAATTCACCTTAAGTGTGCCTAATTTGTATGAACCATAAGGCCAGTCATGAAGCAAATGTCAATTCAACCCTGGCTTAGAAAACTGGTCACCACCTTACCTCAACCAAATGAATGTACCTCAAGAAAACGAAGCAGGTAAATTTGCCTTAAAAGGTAAATATACAAATTGCTAGATTTACTAAATTTTACTATCATATTCAATATAATAAGAAAAATCCAGAGGCTAATTTTTTTAGATGAAGGCTCTCTGTGAATGATGCTGGTAGCGTCCAAAGCCTTGAAAATTTGGCCCCATTTCACATGTTTATACATTTTCTCTTTTTAATGGCATACTACTTAAACATCTCACCTTCTGTTACACGTTAAAGTCTTCAAATTCATCATTTAAAACCTGACAGAGTCCAATAAAATTGTCAAATTTCTAACAAGTATACTTTTATCTAACTCTAAGATGTTTAGCTCAATCTACTAGGTATTTAAGGCTCTTTCTGAACACATTAAAATGCATCATTAGAAATTCTTCCATGTACTTAAAAAAAAAATCAGCTTGCCTGCCTTGTTTCCAAACGGATCCAGTCATATCTGACAAAAAATTTCACCCTATCTTCTCATTTTGAAAGTATAATAGCCCACTAAGCCATTTGAAAATCTTTGAAGGGAACTTAAAACCATTTTTAAAAATATGCTTGTTGGTTTGTGCTTTTTCTGGCTATTGTTTCTAGAGTCATCTCTCTTTTTAGTTTCAAAATTTGCATGGCTCCCTTTTTGACTTGGCTTCAAGAGTCAGTCTTAATCATGAAAGATTGCTAGAGGTTGGCCTCACGTTTAGGCATATTTGCATCTTTACCATAACAGAGTCCATATTTTAAGTACTACCGAAGTACTACCTACGCTTTTGGGTTTACTGTTGCTGCTTATCACTTCTTCGTTATGGTTGGAGTGCTATCATCTTCGTTAAGTTCATCATAAAGATCTTCCACGACAGGTCTCAGAAGGCAACGATTTCTGAGCGTTCGGAATTTTCATTATGGTTCGTATTTTCGCTGGCTTCAGCCTGATACTGAAACTGCCTTGTTCTTAAACTCCAAAACCGAGTTCCTAGCTGAAAACATGATTTTCATTATGAAACACACATCAAGACAGTACACGCCGACGCTCTGAGAGCAGGACCCAGCGGTCGCCGGAGTCAGTAAACAAACCCCCGCGCAGGCGCAATGGCAGCTGGGTGTTAAACGGCTTGGTCGGTAGCCAATGGGATGTTTTCGCATAGTGTAAAGTGCACAAATGAAACACTGCGTCCTAAGTTGATAAACTCGTTGGTTTTTTTCTGCTTTTACATATTTCTGGCTTTTGTCTAGGAAGAACCTGTGCGGCCTCCGGAGCCTCGCAGAGAAGTCATCTGTACAATTCCTTGGCCCCGGAGAATTGCCGCTAGTGTCTGCTAGTTATACTAACCTCATTTGTTATCGCCGCCGACTGTCGATTTTTTTAAATTTTTACTTGACTGCAGCACTAATCCACCTGGGCTCTATTAATAAAAAAAAAAAAAAGGCCTCACAACGCCACAAAAAAACATTCCTACGCCCCGGCTTCTCCAAACCACGCGAGATCTGCCCGAGCGAAAAGCGCTCTTCCCCCGCCCCCAAGTGTACGTGTGCGCCTGCGTGGGACTAATCATTTTAGCGCGAAAAATTTTCAAAACTTCCTGCCTGGCTATAGCCAACCAATTTTGGTTATTAGCCAACCAACCGGAAGCTCGGTCACGCTGATCCGATGGATTCAAGCACAAAATACCACATTCTTCGAGATTTTGCAGTCACGACTCCACATGCATGTATGGTCATCCCTTCTTTCCATTGTTACATGTTAGCTGTGAACTCGGTGAGAGGAAGAAGTTGCAGCGAATCGAGTAGTGAAGGAGTGGGCGTGGCTGAACCGATCAAGGTTTTACAATCAGGGTGATGAGTTTTATGTATTTGGAAAGATAACTGGAAGCGACATAAAGGAATAAATATGAGGGGCTAATATTTTTAAAAACTTTTTTTTAAATGGAGACCAAGACAGGATGTGAGTGTGAACAGGGAAGGAGATGGGGGAAATTTGAGAGAGAAATGAAGGCAATAACTCTACAGCGCACTTGAGACTAGAAAGACAGAACTGTTGCCAGTAGGGAAGTTGACTTAAAACATTGTGAACCTATGCATGTTTGTAAACAGAGAGGCAGAAATGCCACACATTTCGTCCAAGATGTGTAAGGTGAAAATTGGGAAGTCCCTGAGTGGAACAAGGATTCTAGAAGCCATAGTCCTGAGCAAGGGCTGAGGTTGGGGTTAGGAACAACAGTTAAGGTACCAGCAGTCAGGAATTGGGGAGCTGTCTTGAGAGTGACCAATCTGACTTCTTTCTCTTTCAGGATACAAGGGACACCTGCACAAGCATTGGATTTTGTCCTGCAACATCTTAAAGGTACCATCCAACACCTGAAGTGTTCTGTCTCCATGAAGTACCCCATGCTCCCTACCACATCCCACCAACCCTATACCTCAGCCAGAAAGAAATGTGGATGTCATGGAATGAAATGGTGGAATTTAGCTACCAAGTTGCTTAGAAGTACTACTGGCACATTACAAAAGTACATACTTCTAGCCTCCCAGTTCACTAGAGTCCATCTTTGTATTGGTAGCAGTGTTAACGCAGCTTAGTCAGTATATTTTGATTCTTTGTGTACTGCCTGGAGTACGAGGCAGAGGATGCTGATGGAATCGAAAAAAGTTGAAAAAAGTGCGTGAGTTACTAGCATAGGACTTGGTTTATAGTGTATGGTCAACAAATGAGAGTTTCCTCCCTGAGCCTCCTATTACCACATTTATGCATGCCACCTACCCATCAGATTGGATGTTCTGTGTAGCATAGGTCCATTTATTTAGAGAACCTTAAGGCAGGCTCTCTACTTTGCCTGCATATTATTGGGTTGTCGGAAAAGTCATGACACATTTTTGCAACAAAAAACAGAAAAAATATGTCATGACTTTTCTGACAACCCAATAGAATCACCTGGAGAGCTTTAAAAAATCCTAATGCCGAGGCTTCACCCTAGACCAATTAAATCAAAATCTAGGAGCCTGGACATCAGTATTTTTAAAACTTTATTTTGCTACTAAAGTTAAGAACCACTGTTTTAAGAGTTCCCTCTAGAAGAAGAAGAAAAAAGAAATTAGCCCTGTGGTTTAAGACCACCTGATCTGGAGAGCTATATATTTGGAAAATTTCTGAAGGGAAAAAGGCTAGAGCTTGAGATGGGCAGATGAGTAGGGCATAGTGAGCTATATTCAGGAGAGAGGCAATTATAAGAATGTGGTAAGCATCCTGATTTAGGAAAGGTTTGTGATGAGGTCATTAATGTAGGTCCCAGGAATATTACAGGATTTGCTGTAGAAAAGGAGGAATTTGAGCCTCCCAAGCTGGTCCTTTGATCTAGCACAGGCAACACAGATGATGATGTCTTTATTGCTTTACCACATGGTGAGTCTTGGGCCATCAGCAAGGGCTAATGGCAGTAGTGAGGTGGGGTGAAATTTTACAACCTGCTCTCCACCGTTGGTTGGGGAGGGGCATCAAGGCATCATTGAAGTGTGTCCATGTGGATGTTCTTGTCCAGGGGAGGGTGCCCTTGGGAAAGCATGCACAGCAGGCCACTGATAACGAAGCCTCCTCCCATAGCCTGTCAGGATTGAGTGGCCGCTCTGACTACCCAAGTGGTTTTGTTGGTACTGACACATGAGAAATTTAAAGTTTAAGCCTATTTTTTGTAGCCTTGCATGGTGAGTAGAGAATTACTTGAAATAGGAGGGATGGCATGTCTGGGTCAGGAATTTGAGCTTGTAAGAGACAAGGTACTTTCTAGTAGGACAACTCTGGTTTCTAGGAATATAAGTTATTCAGAAGTTGAAACCACCTTGGATGTCAAGACCCAAATATAGCAATAATGGCCAGGAATATCTTTTGCCACATAGGGTGACCTGTCTTTAATTGGGTCCCTTTTCTTGAGACATTCATTAGTTTGTCTAGCAAGAGAGCTGGTGAAATGGGAAAACATTGTCTCCTAGCTGAGACAAGGAATTCAGAGACTCTAAAGAGTCAACAACTAGAGGTTATGAAGAGGGTGAGTAGAAGATTATGCAGAAATGAGGAGGGGAGTGGAATAGAAAGATAGGAGACTCTGGGTGAGGAGGGAAGCAGGTTGAAAGTTAGAAATAGAAAAATCCCAAGTGGCGACACTTTAGTTAAGCTATTATAAATGTTAAAACAGGAGTGCTGCCTGAGGTCCTATGACAAGAGATACCAGAGACAGACCACTCTGTAGGACTTCTGCAAAATGTAAGAGGGTGAGAACTGATTAGACTACTCGTAATACTCTCACCCCAATCGGGCATAAAAGAGACAAGATGAAAATAGGGAAAGGGGTTTTGAAGAGGATATTTGAATGAAGTTATTGAAGTGCTATTAGACAAATAGTGAAAGAGAGAAGTAGTCACGTTCTTACCCTAAATTAAGTTTCCCTATTTACAGCAGGCACAAACTAGGTGGAGGGCGAAAAGCCTTAACTTTAAGTCAGGTGACAGATTTTGACTATTATACCGGACTGAATATTTTAACTGCTAACTTCTTTTAACTAAAAGTGACCAGAAAAAAGAATGGGACTGCCCAAGTTTTCATTCAGAATTGGGAGAAGAACAAACACCTACAGAGTGTTTTCACAGGGACAGTGGAAAGTAAAAATTAAGTTGCTTTAAACTGGTCCCAAAAGTCATGCTTGTTCAATGTGCTGAAACACTATTGTTGAGCACCTACTTTATTTTTTAGATCCTAGAGGTATAAAGATGAATTGGATGACAGTCCTCCCTACAAGAATATGAACACCGTGTAATATGATATATGCAATAATAGAAGTAGTATGTGTGAAAATTTAAAAAGTAGTATAGTAAAAAAGATGTGAGTATCTTGTTTTGGAGGGATTTGGGGTCAGAGGGACAGAACCGCAGAGAAGATGAAATCCAGGAGGCTTTGGAAGAGGAATACAGTAAAACCTTGGATTGCGAGTAATGTGGTTTGCGCGTTGTCCGCAAGACGAGCAAACATTTCTAATACATTTTAACGTGGTAAATGAGCGATGTCTTGCAATACGAGTAGTTTGTTTCTGGAACGAATTATGCTCGCAAACCAAGGTATTACTGTATATGTTGCAAAGGTGGACAAGGCAGAGGAAACTGTCAGGTCTAAGTCGGAAGCATGAAAGAAACAGCATGATATATGTGCGGAGAACTACAGTCAGTGTGAAGGGCATGCACATTCAGGTGGTTGATTAAAATGGAAGTGAAATGGAGACCACAGGAATTGGGGACGTGCAAGTCGGGCTGTTGGCAGTCTCATTCATGGGGAGTTAATGGAGTTTTAAACACACAAACACACACACACACACACACACACACACACACACCATTTCCTCCATCAGTCATTTGTTCCCTCTCCCCTCCCTTTTCTTTTATAAAATTTGCCAGTTTGTTAGTGAGCGCTGAGAAGGCAGCACGTGAACTCTTCTCCAGTTCAGCACGCATGGCTGATTGGATCTGGTTCTCTACCTGACTCTGCCTCCTAAGAATTTAGATAGGCACATTGAGAGACATTGTCATATTTTCCCCCCAGCTTTATTGAAGTATGATTGACAAAAAAAAATTGTATATATGTAAGGTGATGTTTTGGTATACGTATACATTGTGAAATGATTACCACAATGAAGCTAATTAACACATCCACATCACATAGTTACTATTTTGTGTGTGTGTGTGTGTGTGTGTGGTGAGAACACTTGACATCTATTCTCTTAGCAAATTCAGTATGTAATACATTGTTATTAACTATAGTCATCATGCTCTACATTAGGTCTCCAGAACTTACTCATGTTATAACTGAAAAGTTTGTACCCTTTGACCAGTGTCTCTCCATTTTCCCCACCCTCCAGCCCCTGGTAGTCACCATTCTACTTGCTGTTATTATGAATTTGACTTTTTTAGATTCCACATGTAAGTGAGATCACACAATATTTATCTTCCTGTGTTTAGTTTATTTCACTTAGCACAATGTCCTCCAGGTTCATCATGGCAGGATTTCCTTCTTTTTAAAGGCTGAATAGTATAGTAGTCCACTGTGTGTGTGTGTGTGTGTGTGTGCATGTGTGTGTCACATTTTCTTTATCCATTTATCCATCGATGAACATTTAGATTGTTTCCATACTTGGCTACTGTGAAGGATGCTACAATGAACATGGGAATGCAGACATCTCTTTGAGATAGTGATTTTATTTCCTTTAGCTATAGACCCAGAAGTGGGATTGCTGGATCATTTAGAATTTCTCTGAGCCTTATATAGAAAAACTAGAATTAATCTGACTCTTCTATAATAAAAGAAGTAAATACATCTTAAGCTCTGGATGTTGAGCCAGGAAGGAGCTTCAGTTTCTTGAAATTATATTCCATCTCCCCTGTGCTTGCTATCTTGCTTCTTAGAGTTTGCATTTCTGCACATTTCAAGTCAGCGTTTCTCCCCCCAGTATAAATATTCATAATAGCCATTGTTAGGATTCTGAGTTCGAAATAATCAGTTATGTGTCCACCTTATGAGACAAGTATACTCGTATACCTAGTTTAAATTCATGATTTGGGGTAGTCCAAATGCTATCCAAGGAATTGATCTTAATAATTAAATTTATTTAATAATTTAGCAACTCACGTTTAAAAATATTTATCTTTTCTCCTGTAAAATTCTTAAATTTTTCCTAGTGTCAGCCATCAGGTGTAGTTCTAAAGCATCTCCCAGTTAAGGCTGTAGGACTTAGACGAATGGCTTCACAAAAGTCAGAGGCCCCAAACTGAGGGGAAATATATTTCTTGTGTCCTTCCCAGCACTCTGTGACGGCGCTTCACGGTCCTTCTATGAAGCTAGCATTTTCATTCAGTTTCACCTAAAGAGACTTTTGAGGAAAGAAGCAGTGGAGGATGGAGGGAGTTACCATCGCAGTGTCCATATTCATCCCTAAAATCCTTTCAAGATTTAGGGTCAGCAACAATTCAGTAAGGAAAGGACCCATTAGGTAAATTTTACTCTGAAAAATGTTAATTGAAAGTCCTCCTCAGCAATTCAGCCCTTTTCCCTCTGCCTTTCTGTAGTCAGCTGGGTCCCATGGTGACTGGTTCTGAAAGAAATCATCCCCTTCAGCAGTTACCTAGCACCATGGCAACCAGGATGTCAGCAAAGCGGGGTAGATCCTGCACAAAACAGCTCCTATGGGCTCCCTTCCTGCCTCTCTAATTCAACGCTGCCTGAGGCCTAGGGATGGGGCTAAAGACATGCAGATATGCACACTCAAGAAATCCTATGTGCTTCTTTGTTTTTTTCCCATGAGCATAGATATATGGGCATACAGTGAATTATGCTATGAGAATCCCTCCCAAGCACAGAGCATATTTAAAGGATGAGGATTGTGATGGGATGGCGACAGGCATGGGATGGCCTTTGGATTTAATGATATATAAAAATTACATTTGTATTCATAAGGTAACAATAAATTGATAGAAGAGGGAGTCGGAGGACTAAACAAGACCTTAGGGAAGTATTTTAAAAATATTTTTATCTACCTGAGAGTAAAATGAACAAAAAATGGCTTCACTGAACACTGAAGGGGGTGTAATGCTGTCCGTGGTGCTGAATACTCCATTAGCCCAGATGTGCCAAGGGGGCTCCGGAGGCTGGTTAAGGAACACATTGCCATATTAAGGTACTGATGATAAGAAAGAAAAGGGCTGGGGAGAAAGCATCATTTCCCAGTCTACCAAGCAAGTCTGGATAATGCCCAGGATAAAATGTTCAGATGAAAAATAAAACAAAAAATAAAGTGGAAAAGCCTAGAGGTTTGGATGGTTGAATTTTCCCCTTTTCATATGGAGATTTTTGGTCAGAGCCAATCAGGTCGGAGATTTCTGCTGCTTTGCTCCTGAAAGGAAAAGTGGGGGAAGGGAGAGAAAAGATGGCCAGATTCTCCCCTTGAGCCACATGATCCATTTCCCATGTGACACATTCCAGAGCCTTGGAAAGGAGAAGGGAGGGGCACCAAGAGAGTGGGGCTGGGGGCGGGAAGATGGTTTAACAGTCAACCCTGCACAGCGTCATCTTGTCTCCCTACCAGGAAGCAGGCTGTGAGCCAAGGGAAAGGCAGAAGACAGATATGAATGCGTTCCCAAGATTTCCTGGTGGTTTATGTCATTCTCCAAACTCCTATGCAAGGGCTATTCCCGACCAAGAAGACCCAAGGAGACCGTCTCTAAAATCAAGTCCGGATGGAGGTATGTGCTAGAGATCCCGCGGTATTGTGGCTGAAATTTGGCTCAGAGTACAAAATACCTTCTTTTTTCCAGGCAATTTGGAGATTTTTGTTTTGGTTTATTTGCTGGTTGGGGCTTTATATTTGTTACAGGTCCAAAAAGATGCCTAGGTAAAATGAATAATTCACCAGAGTAAGTGCCTGTTGAAGACAAATTAGATGGAAATTCTGTATAGTGATAATTAATAAAACAAAGCACTCATTGATGAACAGGATTATTTTTCTTTGAATCCTGGAAAGAGGAAAAAGAAATATTACTGAAACCAATTAGATTTCATTGTCACTGCAATAAAACCCTGTTCCATCCCTTTTCAGCTGCTGCTTCTGTGCCCATGTTCCCAGAGGTTATTGGCAGTGGCTTAGGGAGCCTGAGTGGGCAGGCGTGCTGTTTCTTTGTGCTATGCAATCGGCTACCTTCTGATATTCCTGATACCAGGAGTGCTTGTGATTGTTTCCAGCTCTGGGTTACGACAGTAGGCTGCCACCGAATTTCAAATCTTAATAGAAAGCTACCAAGAAGGACCCCAGGAAGTTCTCAAAGGAATCGTCCAAAGTTATAGGCTAAAATAATCTGCCATTCACTCAAATCTTGGTATCTTTGACCATTTCTACCTAGCACAAAGAGGGAAGCTAGCAAATTTAAATTTTATTTCATCTTTAACGCATACTTATAAAATTCTTGCTATGTGTAAGGCATCAATCTAAGCACAAATAATCTGTCATTTAATCCTTATAATAACCCTCTGAGGGAAGTATTATTAGTACTCACATTTTGGAGATGAAGAAAGTAAGGCTCAGAGAGGTTAGGGAACTCTCCCAAGGTCACACAGCTAGCAAATAGTAGAAACAGGATTTGAACCCAAAAACCTTGACCCCCGAGTTCATGATCTTAATCACTGAACTATACTGCTTCTCTACTCACATGTCAGCAGTTGATTTGGCTACAGATTTTGTTCAGCTGATGCTACCAGAAGATTGAATCAGCCTGCTTGGCTAAAACAGATCCCTAGTGAAATCTGTATTTAATCTTGAATTATCCCAATAGCCATATTCTGTACCCCCAAAGAACCCAGTAAGTAATTGCTTGTTCTCTTCCCTTTGTGCTGTATAGATATCTGGTAGTAAAACACTGTGTTACTATGGTGACCAAATGATGTCTAAAGGAAAAAAAGAAATCTAGAATTACATCATGGTTGATTTTTTTTTTTTTAATACCAAACCTGGAAACATTCTCTGTCCTTTGAACCTAGTAATAAGATCAGCCTAAGTATGTTATCTTTTTTTTTTTTTTTAGCAGAGGATAGTTTTATTAGAGCAAAAAATAACAGCTCTCAAAACAAAGGGGGTCCCGACTGGGGTGCCCCCTAAGCATGTTATCTTTAAAAGCACTTACCTGGTTTTCAAAATAGATTAAAAACTTCTAAAATTATGAACATAAATTATGGTATCAAACTGACTAGATTTATTGTTTTAAAATCATGTTATCGTACTTTAAAGGAGTAGATTTCTCCCTTGCAAATTATTTTAGGGTTTTAAGGGAAAACTAGGAAGTTTTTTTGTTCTTTTTAACTTCTGGGAATTTCTGAGAGACAAGGATTTTCTTCCTTTGGTCTGTATAGTTTCCCTTCTGGCCATTGACAATAAAAGATGACTGATGTCATTCTTATATGCTGTGGGAAAACTAAGAGAATTTGCTAGGTCAGAGAGACAAAGAGGAGGAAAAGGGATAGGAATCTAAAATTTGTGAAATTCTTCCCTAAATGAGGTGTTTCCCTTCAGAGTTTCACCAAAGACGATTGTGAAGATTTGATTGTGTCCCCTTCAATACTGAACTTCAGTCCTTGGGACTAAGCCTTTGATCCCTGCTGAAATCTACATCTCCCTTGGACAAGTAACACTTTTACACTATTCTAGTCATCTGAAGGGAGCTTATGTATCCTTCCATCTTTGGATTTCTAGCACTTAGCACCGGGCCTGGTTTATGGTAAGCTCTCAATATATATGAGTATTTGCAAATGAAGAATGCGAAGACACACTCACAGCATTCCGCTGGAGCCAGTTTGGGGGGCCCATGCCTGCTTTGCTTTGCATGTATTTATAGGGAATATAGTGAGGAGATAAATGTACAGTAGGAGGAAACTTGGCAACAGTCAAAATTATGCCTGAAATTTATGTATGCCAGTCAGAGTGACCCCTGGAGCGGTAGCACACTGGAGTTCAAGACATATCCATAAATCCTTTCTTGGGGATTACCAATTCCCCTGACTTTTTAGAATGCAGTTCTGATATTTTAATTTACATCTGGATGGAGGCACCCCTAACAGTCTCATTTTGCTCTCATATTTTTTGCCTGGTACCATCACCCAACATTGAAGTAGTTCACTCGGGTTGAGAGCTAATGTCTTGAGAAGGTCAGTTCCTGCCCCAGGCAGTCCTGTCCTAAGAAACTGTGGCTCCCAGTCCCCAGAACACTACACCAAGAACTCACAGGACTACAGGACTCCTCCCTAGAAACCCCTGAAATCTTCCCTGTCAGAATGGGTTGGAGCCAGCCTGCCTTTCCCAAACCGTAGCAATTAGGACCCGAGTTCAAAAGATTATCTCAGAGTCAGCAGGCTAATTAGGCTTCAAGTATTTTAAGCCTAATTATCACCTCTCCTGATAATATACACAAATGTAACCCTTTCTATTATTTTTCAATCTAATTAAGTAAGGAGTGGAAGGGTGGGGTTCTTGTGGGTAAGGTGTGAGTCCCTGAATCCTATTCCCTCCTCCTCCTTACTTCCTCTGTTACCTGCTGAGTGACTGGTGCCAAAGAACCAGCCCTGCTGGAAGCACATAGAGCCTGGCAAGTGCTGCGTGCCCACCACACTCGGGGGACTTCTCAGATGAGCAGGTATGCAAGTGCACACAGGAGGCTTCGGTCTGAAAGCCTTAGCTGGGCTTCCTACTCATCCCTCTCAGATCTAAAAGGGGGCGATCTACTCAACTAGCTGAACTGGAGAAGTTAGAAGAGAGAAAATGGAGAGGCTTCCCCCTCGAGGAGAGGCTTTGTCACGTATGCTTTCAGCTTTGAAGCCAGGAATGAAAGAGGCTATAAGAAGGACACAGTGAGCATGTGACCTGGGTCCTGCCTTTCGGTCACAGTAATTTACCCACTGCTAGTAAACCCTACTCAATGAGTCAGGCCCTGCCAGCCGAATTATTCAATTCTTTCCTTTGGTATATAAATAGGGAGGGAGAAGAAATAGAAGGACCAGAGTGTGGATGCAATTTCTCCTCTATGAACCAAGGCAAAACGGGGATGCGATGGGAGGTGGCCTCTCTAGCAGGATAGTTTAAAGAGCAAAACGGGAGTTACTGTCATGAATATATTTCCCTGTTTGGAGAGTCGGTTTCCCTTGGCTAAACTTTTAAAGCAGTTATCTCCTGGAGCCCTTCATTCAGTTTGCTTTCCTAAGCACTGGACGTCTGCCATCTCTAGTCCTGATAGAAATTCTATGATGTGCATTATTAGTCTCAATTTCCGATCAGGAAACTGAAGCTCAGAGAACTTAACTAACCTGGCCGAAGTCACACAAATACAGCCAGGATGTGAATCCAGGTGTCTAATTCTGTGCTCTTTCCACTATATCACAAGTAAAGTTCTTTCCTCTGCTTTCTTTTCACAAAAATATATGTTTGGATATTAGATTAGTACATATACAGTTCTAGGAAATTTGGAAAATATTGAGAAGTATAAAAAATGGAATGAAAATAAAAGTCAAGTCATGATCTCGCCACCTAGAAACAACCATTGTTAAAATTTTGGTGTATTTCTTCTCAGTCTTTTTCAACGCATATAATGATAACAAAAGTAAACGTTTGTTAAGCACTTGCTTTGTTCCAGACATTGTTCTTAGCTTCTTTCTTGTGTAATTTTATTTTATTCTCATAACAGATCAATAAGATGGGTACTTTTATTATCCTAATTTTCCTGGTGAAGATGCTCAATAAGCACAAAGATGTTAAGTAACTTGCAGAGGCTACATAGGTAGTGAGTGAGTTGAAACCCAGGCAGGCTGGTCTAGAGCAGGGTTTCTCAAATGCGCTGCTGGCATTTGGGTAATTCCTTGGGGGTGCTTTCCTCTTTATTGTAAAATGTTGAGCCGCATCCCTGGCCTCTGCCTACCAGATGCCAGTAACCCCCTCCTTCCCAGTTGTGACAATCAATAATGTTTTCATACATTGCCCAATGTCCCCTGGGTGGCAAAATTACCTCTGAACCACTGCTCTAGAGCCCAAGCTCTCAACTGCTATTCAGTACAGCCGCTTCATATTTAAAATGTGCATAGAGGGCCGGCCGAGTGGCGCGATGGTTAAGGGCTCGCTTGGGATGCCAGAGGGCCCCGGTTCGGATCCCACATGTGAGGGCCAGTGACACTGCCCTCCACAGCTAAGATGCTGAACAACAGCTCAACCTGGAGCTGGGCTGCCATGAGTCGCCGGCGACGGCGTGGGCTGCAGTCCCTGTGGCAGTGGATTGCAATGGGCTACCGTGTGTGGCCAGCAGCCAGCGTGAGCGGCCAGCAGCCGCAGTGAGCGGCTGTCCAGATGCCGGCGACTGATCTGCCTCGCCAGAGAAGAGCGCAATGATGGTGCCAACTTGGGCCAGTGAAGCAACGTCCTCCACAACTAGATTGAAGAACAAAACGACAGCAACTTGCCTGTTCCCCCCCCCCAAATCCCCAAAAAAAAAAAAAATCTTAAAAAAAAAAAAAATGTGCATAGAGCTATTTTCTGCCACATCTAAAGAAGGAAATACACCTTTAAATTTGGGTATAGGCTGTGTAACCTTCCTGGAATGTCAATGGCTTTGTAGATTGTAGGTAGGAGGTTAGTTACTTACAGAAAAATGCTCATTAGTAGACTTTTATAATAGGTTTATAGAATCACACCGTGGGGAACCATGTTTCTCTTATTATTTTTTTCCCGGTTCTCTGTGCCAGGCACCCTTTAGCCTTCAAGAATTCAAACTTCAGGGCCGGCTGAGTGGCTCAGTTGGTTAAGAGCTTGCTCAAGAGTGTGAGCTCTGAACAACAGCGGTTCTAGTCCTGGCCCGAGCTGAGCTGCTGCTGAGCTGCTGCTGAGCTGCCAACAGGTGGCAGGATGGCTCAGCTGGAAAAAAAAAAAAAAGAATTCAAACTTAAGGTGTACAGGAGATACATACATCAGGGCAGTGCTTATCAACCAAAGTGTCAAAATAGATTGCTGTGTCCCAAACAAAAGATGCCTGTTGCAAATAATTGCTTGCTGATAAAGTACCAAAATTTGCCAGTGATTTATTTTTTAAATTTAATTGTAATAAATTTAAGGATATCTACGTGATTATTTTCTTCTCACCATGATTTTTTAGGTTGAGTATTGTGTTGGAGTTATATGTAGAGCTTCTAGAATTGCATATAATTCTGGATCTGTCTAGGGGTGTGTCACACATATGAACCCATTTGTTATGTCTGTCTCTGAAGAAGAAAGGTTGAAAATGACCAGTGTAGGTGATTTGAGTTAACCATTGCTGATGTGCAGAGAGGATTAAAATAAGATGCATTGTTGCCGGCCGAGTGGCTCAGTTGGTTAAGAGCTCGCTCAAGAGTTTGAGCTCTGAGCAACAGCGGTTCGATGCCTGGCTCAAGCTGAGCAGCCGCTGAGCTGCCAACAGGTGCAGCCGCTGAGCTGCCAACAAATAAATAAATAAATAAATAAATAAAATGCATTGAGAAATGATAGCAGTAGCATTTTTAACCTATAAAATGTCTAAAAAAATTTGGCACTAAAATATATATTAACCATATGAAACATATGCAAATATACAATCAACCATATTTTTAGTGATATATATAGTTGCATAATTTGTCCAAGAAAAATGTACATTAATGCAAATTCAAATCTGACTTTTGCTCCATTAGCTTGAAGTTTGCTTTTTTGGAAAACCCTGATTGAGGCCAATGGTGCAGATCAAACTTTACCCAGAATGTTGATGTGAATTTGATGGGAGACAACTGCTTCTGAGAAATAAGAGTTCTTTGTAGGTCCCTGTTCAGCTTATACTTCGTTCTTAAGAAATCTTTCACCTTCTTTTCAAATAGCTGTAAATCACATTTCTTGTACAGCTCTTTGCTTTGAGTGCAGTGAGTCTGGTCTTTGCCTCCTCACCTCTGTCCTATTTAAGTCACACAACTGGAGAAGTTGATACTGAAATCAGAGCTTGGAAATGAAATGGAACATTTACCTCCAAAACAACTGGTTGCCTCTACTTGAACTCAGTGAGCACACAGCAGGTATTCAAAAAAACGTTTGTTGTAATGAATGAAATTGAGTTTGCTGAGGTTCAAATTCCTTCGCCAAATTGTTTTCTTCAGAATTCAGAAGACACCCTACTGGGAAGAGAGGTGTGGAGCATTGGTAGAAGATCATCAGGGGTTCTAATGAAACGTTTCTCCCCTCTGAGAAGTTAGGTATTAGAATGGAGAGCAAATACAGGTGGCACGTCTTCTTTGACCAGACCACTTCTTGCAAAGGATCTTCCATAGATGATTGTTGGCACATCCAGGATAATTGAGGACGCACTTAGCTCCTCATCTGTTTTTCACAGTTAATTATAATTATTCCAGAATTTAATTATAATATGGCAGACAGTTTATTTATACATTTACCCTTTTAGGGGCCTTAGTTATCTGTTTTTCCTTAGTACCCAGCACAGTTTCTTGGTTTACTGACTGAATAAACAGAGCTGCAGGGATTTCAGGCAGAGTCAGAAAGTCATGCCATCATCAGGGGAGACCTAGACATCCAGGATAATTGAGGACAGCTTGGCTGGCCTGTAGGTAGAATTCATCTCTCCTTTGGAGACCCATCTACTGCTCTTGGATATCAAAAGCTCACAGTGCTGGCCCCCAGCAGCCCTACACAGCCCATCAAATGCACTCAGGATGAGCTCTCTGCTGGGTGAGAGTGTGGGTTATTAAGTTAAGTGGCTGTATGTTGCTCATCTCATTGTCTACCTATCAGTTTTTGTTCATTTCTAAAGTGACCTTAGAAATCATGCAGATCAACTCATTCATATTGTACACATGGAAACAGAGACGCAGCGAGACTGATTTACTTAAGGTCCTTCCTTACACTGATATCAAAATAAGACCTGGGTCTTTTGACTTGCTGTCCAGTGCTTATAATCAGAATTAGAACCCGGGTGTCTTAGCTCCCAGTCCAACGTCTAAGGTGAATAGAAAGCACTATACACTCTAAGTTTTTCACCGTTTCTAATATACTAGATGCTGCTGGGTAGTGGAAACTGATAGAATGGCTGGTATAAATTTTAGTTTTCACCCTCAAGCATATACAAAATGCTGTATTGAGTTAGTTTCTATTGCCACTGTAACAAATGAACACAAATTCAGTGGCTTAAGATCATAGCCATTTCTGTGTCACAGTTCTGCAGGTCTGAAGTCGGTGTGCGAGGCTTGTTTCTCTGCTTGGTCTCACAGGCAGAAATCGAGGGGTTGGCTGGACTGCTTTCCTTTGTGGGGGCTCTGGGGATGACTCCTGTCCCATGCTCATTTTGATGGTTGGCAGAATCTAGCGCCTGGTGGTTGTAGGACTAAGGGCACGTTTCCTTGATGGCTGTCAGTTGGGGGCCACCCATCACCCCTAGAGGCCTCTCCCTGGTTCTTGCATGTGGGCCCCTGCATCGCAGAGTTAGCAACAGCCTGTCAATTCCTTCTTATGCTTGGAATCTGCCTCTGACTTCTTCTGCCGCATCTCTCTGCCATCAACCAGACAAAACTCTCTGTTCTTCAGGGCTCATTAGTTTGGGCCCACCTGAATAATTCAGGATAATCTCCTCATTTTAAGTTCCATAACCTTAGTTATATGTAAAATGTCCCTTTTGCTATATAATGTAATGTATTCCCACGTTCCAGGGATTAGGGTGTTAGCTTTCGGGGGCCGTTCTGCCTACTACACACATTATTTCCTCTCAATAATAGCAAGGCTCCATATAGTCAATAATATTGTAATAACTATGTTGTGGGCTATTTTGTGAAATTAGAAGAGGCTGTTTTGAAAACCCCCCTCTGTTTAAAACATCATGCTCCCCTTGAAAGCATAACCAATATCCAAACAAAAAGAAAATGTGCTTAGTCTGATCTCAGGAAACTGATCACTGTTGGGAAACCAGTCAAAGGCACGGAGCTGGAAATATTATGAGGGAATATTTATACATATTATAAAAGAGGAGGAAAGGGAAAAGGACATTATAGAAAATTCCAGGCTTTTAAGCTTGTGACACTAGTGGTCTAAAATGTTGGAGGGGAAACTCTGTTTTCACTGGAAGTATGAGGTTCTTTTGCAGTTATTCAGAATTATCTAGTAGAAATAATTAAAGCAGAGTGGATTCTATAAGCTTTTGAGAAAGACATATTCAATCCAGTTATATACTTTGGTTTAGGGTATAGAAAAAAAGTTTTATCTGGCTAACATGTTAACTAAGAAATCATCCACAACTTGGAGTAAGGCTGTGTTTATTTATTTGGACCTCATTTCCCCCTTAAAAACGTTGCGAATGATGATTGTGGACCCAGGCCCCGTCACAAAAGCCATTCACCCTTAACAAAGCTAAATTATGTGACTAATGTTAGTATTATCACTATAGTATGTGATATGTGATATGGTTATTAAAATTTCCTTGTCATATGGCTTACAAGACTTTTATGGGCAGACGGTAGGTAGTAAGAGTGCTAATTTTTGAAGCACTTGTTATGTACCAGACCCCGAACTAAGATGTTTTATAAAACTATCCAAGGATAACACCTATTGAGTATTTTCCTCGTACCAGGCAGATTGACTTGCATTAACTCATTTAACTCCTGTGCATATATTATCTCATTTAATCCTCATCATAATCAAATGAGATAGGAACTAATTATCCTCATTTTATAGATAAGACAACTAGAGGTCCAGAGGTGCATACGTAACCACTTTGCAATATTCCTATATTGTGAGATGAAAAATAAATATTTTACACCACAAGATTATGTTCTGGGTGTAGGTTTGTCAGATTTAGTGAATAAAAATACAGAATATTGGGGCTGGCCGAGTGGCTCAGTTGGTTAAGCGCTCACTCAAGAGTGCGGCTCTGAGCAACAGGGTTGCCGGTTCAATTCCTGGCCCAAGCTGAGCTGCAGCTGAGCTGCCAACAGGTGGCAGGATGGCTCAGCTAAAAAAAGAAAAAAAAGAATATCATGTATGGGATATTGCATGGAACATAGTTATGCTAATAATAATTTGTTATTTATCTGAAATTCACATTTAACTGAGCATCCTGTATTTCATCTGGTAACCCTATTTGGGTGGCACATTATGAGACTATGTCTTACCTTCTCCAGTTTTCCTTTTCCCCAACCACAGTCATGCTGGTGACTGATCACCTGGGCCTTATACAGTTCTATAAAGCACTTAGCACAGTGTCCACACCACAGCCATAGCTCAGGGACAGAAAGCAATATAGCCACTCAGGAAGCTTCCAAAGAGCCTGTGTGGCCTCTTTGGCCATTTGGAAACTCAGGGATTATGTGTAAGTTCAGGTTTTGAGATAGGTTCCCTGTAAACCCTACACTACTAGAAGTGGTGAGCTAGTAAACGTTTAACAAGTTGCCTCTTCAAGGAGAAAAACCTGATTTGTGGTGCTCGTCAAGTTCCATAGTGTAAATATTCTTATTGTGGCTGATTCATGATACCAACATGATGTCATTGAACTTGGAGTTGGGAAGAAATGTGTACAACTGACTCTGGGGAGCCCATGCAAGCCACTGTTCCGGGCATTTCTCATTTTCATATATCAGCAAATCAAGTCTATGTAGCAATGAAAGGTTTAAGAGAGAATATCTACCACCATGGTATTTTCCAAATTAAAACTATTAAACATTTTGAAAGACAATTTCTGACTTGGGGTAATACCACTGATCAAAATTTTTCCTCACTTCAATTTAGACTGAAGTCTACAGTTCTGCTTTCATTTTGCATTTAAAAGGCAACAGTTAATCATCCTTCAGAATGAATTTCCAATACTCTCATTCTTTATTCTGAAGAAAACAGGTACTTCTACACCAACATGTCTGCTGCACTTTTGATGCTAAGCCTCCATGCAGGATATGGTCGGAGTCACTTTGTTTTCCCACAAATGTTCACTATGTCACATATGTCTGAGCTAGCATAGTCAACAGATGTATCTGTGGGCAGTTACTTTGTATTCCTGTGTTTGAGGAGTCAAAAAAGGCCTATCCGTTTGTAACCAGTGCAGAGCCAGCCCTTTGTGGCCTTCCTGGGCATGAAGTCCCAGGAGTAGAGTAATGGCTTTGGATGAGGCAGTCCTGGGGTGACCACTTTCCAACTGTGTGACCTTGGTGAAGAACTTCATTTTTTTTTTTCATTTATGAAACAGGGCTAATAACATTACCTACCTTAAAGGGCTACGCATATAGTGTCTGACACATGTAGTAATCACAAAATAAGTATCAACTTTTGGTAGTATTGATGTTGTAACTACTGTCATCATGGTAATTAATCTTACTGCTCAGTATTAAACTGCCTTATGTATCTCTTCTGGTCCAGCAGATACTTTCCATTCTACAGAAAATATTTTTTCCCCCCAACCAAATCATGTAAAAATTCAATATTATAAAAATTCTAGTTTGACATTACATTTTTTAACAAATCTCAGAAATAAAAATGCTCTTTCTACATTGTGAGAATGTCTGTAAATCTTTATAATTTCAGGCGGGAAAAAAAAAATCCAAAAATCATTCCTTAGGATTTTTTGAGTCTGGAACAAACCTAACCAGCAGTTAATAAACTTAGCCAGGAATAGCCCATGGCAGGACTATGACATGAACAAAACTTGTCATCTGCGCCCCTCTAGTCTTCATTGTGGTCCTCTCATTAGTTTATAGTCATCCATTCAACCATCCATCAAAGTATGATTTTAAAAAATCATAAAGTTAAAAGTATGATTCTCATGCAAATATAGAATGGCCATATGTTAAAGATTTATTAACTTATTACCAAAGGAACCAATGAGATAATAAGGCTGGTTCCCAGAGCATTTGAAGAAATGGGTTTTTACAGGTTTTTTTGTTTTTGTTTCTTTAAAAGTATGTCAGCATATGATTGCTAGGTAGACACATAACTGGTTAATGTCTTACAGGGCAATAAGTCCATAGCCTGTAGGGTTATTTTTCTGCTAGACAGAAATCTGCATGTTAACACATAACTTCACAATGTCTGGATTCTAGTCATATAGCAAACAGCAAAATCAAACACAGATACATTCTCTCAGAGAATGATGGTAATCCTTGTAGATGCCCATCTAACAATGTCCTAGCATGATTTTGAAAAGATTTGCTATTCTCTTTTATTTTCAAGCATTGGATCATTTTTATTAACACATCTATCCATTTATGTATTCAGTAAACCCTTATTAATATCTATATGCCCCAGGGATGTAGAGCTCTTTAGGACAGTTCCTGTCCTCAAGGAACTTATAACCTAATGGGAGAGACAAACGTTCAAAATAAAAATTACAATACAAACTGATAGGCATATTCCCTTCCCAGGCTTTCTAGAATCCCATCATTACAGCGGTCCACCTAATGCCTACTTCTATACCATGTCAACCCATCCACCATTTTCCCCACTTACATGCTAAAACACATCTCTCAGAGCCCAGTGCATGAATGAGTCTTCTCTTAGATAATATATAGAGATACGTTTTAATAAGGGCCTTCAATACTCAACCCAGTAGAGTGTGTCACATGGAGGCTCAGAACTGGTTGGGAGGAGGCAGGCTGAGCAGGAAAGCAGTGACAAAGTCTTTCCTGTCTTAAAATTACTGCATGTGGGTGACTTGGACATAATTAACTATTTAAGCAGCCCTTGTATTTCAGAAACACTCCCTTGAAGATGTATTTATTTCCAAGTTAATAGAGCAGGGGAGACCTTGCTAAAATTTAACTTGGGACTTTAGAATTCAGTTACAATATGGCAGACTATTTTAGGGGGGAGTGCGGTGCAGGAGCCTGTCTGAGGACACGTAAACTACCTTCACTCTCCCTTAAATGAGTTCTATTTCATGTAGCGGTTGACCTGATTGACTTCAGTTCACCAGCCCTGTTCTCATGCTTTCCCCTATTATCCATGGTCACCGGTGTTTCAGCTCCCTGCGAATACACAATGATTTTTCTCTCTGCATGTAATTCTCCTCACAGAGCCATCTAGAGTAGGAGTCATGTATTTCAGTTCTCTGTCCTTATGGATTCAACTCAGTAAATATTTAGTAAGCAGTTATTAATGTAAAGAACTTCAGGGGAAGCTGTAGCGCATGGAAAAAGAATAATACCCTCCTCCCAGGAGCCCATAGCTTAGTGGGGGAAGACAGAAACATGGAAATAATTCTAAAGCAGTGATCCTTAATCCTGGCTGCACATTAGGATCACCGGGGGAACTCGGAAACATCCCGATGCCCAGGCTGCACTCCAGACCAATTAAATTAGAGTCCCTGGGGTAGGACCCAGGCGTCAGTGTTTTTTTTTAAAGCTCCCTAGGAGAGTCCAGTGTGTTGCCAAGCTAGAGAATCATTGTTCTAAAGCCAAAGAAACAGAAAATGCTGCAGTAAAGGACTAACAAAGTGTTGTATGAACAAAGATACCACAACCATTCTGGATATGCTAATATTCGTATCCACTGTCTGACCGCATTTCAGCCCATGAATGCAGAAAATATAGCCTCTCATTGTAACCATGGGAAAAATTTAGGTCAGTTTGATTGTAGGGCATTTAGAAACTATATACTCCAGGAGGTACGGTCTGCAGGAGACTATGTCTCTAAGGGGAAAATGGCCCAAAAAAGCTCAACCCAGAAAGATGACCTCCAAATTCATTCCACATGCTCTCTCTTTCCCTTGGATTTTTTTTTTTTTTTTACTGCCTGGTCTTCCTGAAGAAGTTCTTGTCACCCTCCAAGCCCCTTTCAAACCTCATCCTTTGTGAAGCCTTTCCTTTTCTTCCTCCTATCCCAAGCGAAATTGGGTCCTGATTTTTCTCTTGCACTTAGCTCCTCATCTGTTTTTCACAGTTAATTATAATTATTCCAGAATTTAATTATAATATGGCAGACAGTTTATTTATACATTTACCCTTTTAGGGGCCTTACTTATCTGTTTTTCCTTAGTACCCAGCACAGTTTCTTGGTTTACTGACTGAAAAAACAGAGCTGCAGTGATTTCAGGCAGAGTCAGAAAGTCATGCCATCATCAGGGGAGACCTAGACTCAGGAATTCCCCGGGTTTCCTTGTCCCATTGCTGAGCAGTGGGACTCTCTGCTTCCAAGAGGTCGGGTTGGAGGAATGAGCAGATGCACTCATTGGAGTGAAGGAGCTGGAGGAAGTGATGGGAGAAGGCCTCGCAGCACTTTAATTGTAGGCGTGAGCCTGAGTGTCGCCTGCAGAGTTTTGCAATGAGAGGAAGTGAGAAACAGGAAGTCCACAGGTTTTAGTGTGTATATTGACTAGAGAAAAGTGCTTGTGCCACGGACGCCCGTTTTTATTTTGGCCACAGCCATCCCCAAAAGCTATAGAACAGCGCTTTCTATCTGAGAAAACTGCTCATCTGTTTTATTTTTCAACTTGAAACCTTTTTAAAAATTGGGTTTCCTTTGGCATTTTGTAAGTTTTACACATATGAAGGTGAAAACATTTCAGTTTTATAAGTACGAGGATCATGTATTCCAGATTATTTTCTAGGACAGTGCTAATTTTAGATCTTATGTTCTGTTTTCAGACTGTGTTTCCTGATTTTTTTTTTTAATAGGGAAAGTATGGTGGTGTTTCCTACGATTAACTATCAACTGGCCAGACTTTTTATAGTCAGATGTCTCATTATCTTACATTTCTCTTTGAGAAATTAAGTGGGGCTGCCTTATGGACGAAAATCCTGAAGGTAACATGGAGCTGGCATTTAGTATGTCTCCCTGAGCTCCAGACTTTTGTTGAATATGGTGTCTTGGCGAGAACAATATATAATATATTAACAACACTCCTCTCCATACCACACAAATCAGTGCAAAAATCTTTCAAGGAAAAACGGGTCATTTAAGAAGTTTTCTTTCATTACGAACTGTTCTTTCATCCCACCTCTAAAACTTCAGACATTTCTTTGTGTCCTCACAGGAACCCGCCAAGAGGGACACCGGGTCCTGCTATAGCCTGCTGCTGCCACAGGCCAGATGGAATTGCTCTGGCTATTATGGGTTCAGTTGCTATGCTCTCTCTTTCTTTTTAACAGATTCAGAGCAAATTAAACCTTAGTGATCCCACTGTGACCAAAGTCACCTCAATTTTAATTGAATGGCCCACAATTATACCATCTTTTTACCTATTAAAAAGTATAACATTTTTTCTCACTGAATAGTACCAGAAAAGATAAATGCTAAACTTTATATTATTATTCTATATTGAAGGATCATAAGCTCTTAAAAAGTTGCTGAGTAACAGTTATATTTGGTTGTTTTTAATCATCTGAATGCCATAAGGTTTCTAGTAATCTGGTTACATTCTTTAGAAGACATCTTGTATGTTCTTCAGTCACTATGTCATTGTTATGAAACAATAACTAAGAATAGCATCAAAATATGTCACTGATAGGTGTCAGGCTATTCGTACATGAACCACATCATCTTTTGGAAAAAGCAGGCTATTTTCAGAGGTCATTAAATGAGGAGCTACTTCTGGCTCGTGTAGAAGTGTTATGGTTGCTCCAAGTGCTTCCATAATGCTTGTGTAATGGAAATTCCGCAGTAAGTAAGGCCGGGGTCCTTCCCAGTAGCCAGCCAGTCTGTATTCACAGATTCCTGTTAGCTATTTCCATAGCTGACATCTGAGCGTTTCCATCTGCCTGCGTTTTCCTCTCTTGCAGCCTCATTATTTTAGTGTTACGACATTCAGGAACGTCTCACTTACTTGCCCAGAATACCAACAGCTCTTCAGATGGGGGTAACACCCTTACCATGAGTCAGGTTTGAGTTCCCTAACCCTCTGTGATCCCCAATAAGGATATGTTTAGGAGTGGGGCTTGATATGAGTTCCCCCACATTTGACTAAGGGGCAAGAGAGGGTGAGGCCAGCAGGAGCCTGAGCTGAGATCTGCTAAAAACAGCTCCTGAAATGAAAGAGAAATGGGGCCAGAGTTTTTTTCTGGAATGTAGTCATGTCTTCCTGCCAAGCACAAGTCCTACTCAGTGACAAATGACAGCCAATCTAAGTGTCAAATAAGATTGTTAGCCTTAGAACTCAATCTGTAGAACCCCATTTAACAGGAGGCTTCATTCTTCTTTTCTTATCTAGAACTAAGAGAAAAAAACTGAATATGGTTTTTGCTCACAGAATGGATAACAGCAAGCCGCCGTTGGTTATTCCAACACTTCTGGTGCCCCTCCAAAACCACAGCTGCACCGAAACAGCTACGCCTCTGCCAAGCCACGACCTGACGGACTTATATGAGGAGCACGGTTGGATGAGCAACAGAACAGACCTGCAGTATGGACTGAAACCCGGGGAAGTGGCCACAGCCAGCATTTTCTTTGGGACCCTGTGGTTGTTTTCTATCGTTGGCAATTCCCTGGTTTGTTTGGTCATCCATCGGAGTAGGAGGACTCAGTCCACCACCAACTACTTTGTGGTCTCCATGGCCTGTGCGGATCTTCTCGTTAGCATTGCCAGCACGCCTTTCGTCCTGCTGCAGTTCACCACCGGAAGGTGGACACTCGGCAGTGCAATGTGCAAGGTGGTACGGTATTTCCAGTATCTCACCCCGGGCGTCCAGATCTACGTCCTCCTGTCCATCTGCATAGACCGGTTCTATACCATTGTCTACCCTCTGAGCTTCAAGGTGTCCAGAGAAAAAGCCAAGAAAATGATTGCAGCATCGTGGATCTTTGATGCAGCCTTTGTGACCCCCGTGTTCTTTTTTTACGGCTCCAACTGGGACAACCATTGTAACTATTTCCTCCCTTCCTCTTGGGAAGGAACTGCCTATACTGTCCTCCACTTCTTGGTGGGCTTTGTGATTCCATCTGTCCTCATCATCTTATTTTACCAGAAGGTCATAAAGTATATTTGGAGAATAGGCACTGATGGCCGAACTGTGAGGAGGACAATGAACATTGTCCCAAGGACAAAAGTGAAAACTATCAAGATGTTCCTCATTTTAAACCTATTGTTTTTGCTCTCCTGGCTGCCTTTTCATGTAGCTCAGCTGTGGCACCCCCAGGAACGAGACTATAAGAAAAGTTCTCTTGTGTTCACAGCGATCACATGGGTATCCTTTAGTTCTTCAGCCTCTAAACCTACTCTGTATTCTATTTATAATGCCAATTTTAGGAGAGGCATGAAAGAGACTTTTTGCATGTCCTCAATGAAATGTTACCGAAGCAATGCCTATACTATCACAACCAGTTCAAGGATGGCCAAAAAAAACTATGTTGGCATTTCAGAAATCCCTCCCATGGCCAAAACTATAACCAAAGACTCAATCTATGATTCATTTGACAGAGAAGCCAAGGAAAAAAAGCTTGCTTGGCCCATTAACTCAAATCCACCAAATACTTTTGTCTAATTTCTCAGAATTCTTTCAATTATTGTTATGCGCCAGAGATTAAAAATCTTTAACTATAAAGAAATAAGCTATTTATATATTTTTTCAATCAACTTCCTGAGGGAAATGTTTTCTTTTGTAAAATGCATTCACTTGCTGATTATAGTTTTTGTGGGTTTTATTTTCCTTACTTTTTGTTTTAGGGGAAGCATTCACCTTGAGCTCTTTTTACTATTGGGTCGTCGGGAAAGTCATGACGCATTTTTGCATTGAAAAACATAGAAAAATACGTCATGACTTTCCCAACGACCCAATATATTATTTACATGCCATACACACACACAGAAAATAAAATGCCTTCCTACTTTTTAATTACCACTTATAATTACCATTAATTACCAAAAAGCATAAACCATACACACAGTCTTTGATTCATGATTCAACACAGTTTTCTAGCTTCCTTTTTCTCCTCCCTACTGAAATGTTATAACTGTGGGCTTCTGTTCCAAATGAAATCCCATGTCACACATTTCAGAGACTTGTCCTTCTTCTAAGCAACATTTAGAAAGTGTTAATATTGTGTATGTTTTTAAATTACCTTCTAAGTAGTCGCTATCCAGATCTGCTATAGAAAGCACTCCATACGTGTAAGTGCATGGTGGAAAGTTCGTGAACTTAATTGTCTGACCTCGTATACAGTATTGGAATATACTGGAACTTGCTGGGCAGTCCTCTGATTGAATTTCATCAGGATTCTTAGGGAAAGAAAGCTTATAGAGTTACCTAATCTCTGTCTGTCTCTCCCTCCCCCTGTCCCTCCCTCCCTTCCTCCTTCCCTCTTTAATTTTCATGTTCCCTTAACTTAAGCAGCTGATGAGGATGCCTTGAAAAATTTCAAGTCAGTGGGATGTTTTTCTCACATCTGAGTCCCATCTAGGCTATGTCTAGGATATTTACTTTCCTTCTTTAAGTTCAAGCAAATGAGCAGGTGCCCTTGCTAGGCAAGCCTAGAAAATGCCAAAGGGAAAAATGACAGATGGCATTTCCCTGTGCTCTGCCCTTTGGCTGCCTGCCCCTACCCCTATACACTAGGACAGCTAGAGACTCAGACACGAGGTCATTTCTGCAGCCAGTGCCTCCTCCCCTCATCTTTCTCCAGCATACATCATCACCCTCGCCAACTCAAACTCCTCGTCTGTGATAACTCCGGGATTTTCTTTCTCTAGTTGCTAGGTCTCCATTATTTCAAATCTAGGACCAGCACATTTTTAAAATGTTCTTACACATATTTAAACAATAAAGAGCTTACAGACAAGACTAGCATGCATTTTCACACCTTAGTTAACAAGACCAGCAAATGATAATTCCAGTTGTTCAGCACTTTAACCTGCATTATCTCATTTTATCCTCTCCAGAATTCTGTGATGTGCTTACTATTATCTCTTTTTTATAGACAAGGAAACTGGAACTCAAAGCTCTGTGACTTGTCCAAGTTGGAATGTGACAGAGCTGGTGTTCACACTCGGGTCCTCTACCTGCAAGTCTGTTGCTCTTTCTTTGACATTACAGATGTCTCTCTCCCACACAAGTGGACAAACCCATCCAGGCCTCAGGGGGCTTCCTGGCTGCTGCTTGGGTGGAAGTCTAACGTTAAGAGGACCTGGCCATTCTTAAAAGGAGAGTCTAGATGAAATTTAATGAGCTGGCCCTCCCCTTTTCCTTGGCTGTGGATAGGTTGTTGGATTTTTGGTGCTGAATGTCTGAGATACAGAAAGAAGCCTGTACCTTCCACCTCACAGACACAGGGAAACGAGACAAAATTAAGGTTGATATTTGGAGTAAGCAACAACGATAAAACATTTCATCTGCAAAACATTTATACAGTTGATGCTTTTAAGCGGAGGTGCTTCTTTCAAGACATTCAAAAGATAAAAATAGTATCTCATATTTTTCTTGTTTTTATTTCTCCGCAACATGTTCTTACTTATCCCATCAGTAAATGGCACTCTAAAAATGACAAAATGTGCCCGATGTTTGTGTCACTTGGCCCTTGAATTTTATGGTTCAGACTTGTTAAAAAAATAGAATTTTATTTTCTTCCTTTGTAAGGGGAATATTATTTTTTAAAGTTAGATTGTTAAAAGTTAAATTTAATTCATTTCAATTTATTTTTATGTATAGTTTAGGTCTCAGTTTAAACCAGAAGAGATTCCTGGATGATTACTAAGCTCCATTCTGTCTTTAATGTTCTATGAGTTTACCCCAGTAAGTGGAAATTCAGTGAGACTATCTTATAAAAACTCTTGTTATAGAAATTACTAGCTTTTTAAAAATCCCCCAAATAATGACAAATTAAGAGATAATCAACTCACAATCAAGAGAACCCCCAAATCTTATGACCTATGAAAATTCAGTTATACTCTCTCAGGATGTTGATAAGTCACTGTATTTTAGTTTAGTTTAATATTAAAGATTCCTATTTTCTCACTTGATCTTGAAATTGGAGAAAACTGGATATAATGCGCAGATTGGTGAATATTTGCATAAGTCTCTGCAACACAAGAGCATTTTTACATTGACCTGGCAAGAACCAGAGTTAAGTCTCGGGGAGGCAGGTTTCTGGAAAGAATAATAAAATTACTCCAGTCTCTTTACCAGGTACACAATGACATGCACCATGAACCCAGATTCATGGAGCCTCCAAACAGGAGTTCCAGAAAGCTAACAACGGCGGCCATGGTTCAGAGTAGAGACAATTCTACCTGGCTCCAGGCTCCCATAGACTCAGACAAAGGGACAGAGTTGCATCCTTTGGGTAGAATTTGAATTTCTCCTTTTCTTCTAATCTTCAGTGAAAGCATTATTCCAACCAGCCTGTACATCCTATTCAGAGGGGCTTCCCTGTGGACCTTGCATCACAGGTTTACCCAAGATGCCTAGACCTGATCCCCTGAGCCACAGTTCTGGCTCAGGAAGGACATTTTTTACTAGGGGAATCTCCACCAAGCATTGGAAGTGGACTCATTTGCCACATAAGACTGGGGTTTTGCCTCTCCTGGTGGGCATAGCCCTTCCCTTTACCTCTCCAGCCTGGATGCTACCTGCTTAAATTCACTTGGAAGCAACATAACCAAGAGGCTCTGTGAGAACTACTGTAAAAGAAACAAAGAATTGGGGACTTTTAGAGTAGAAGGGACATTGGGAGACGTAGCCCAAGCCCCTCATTGTTTAGAAGAGGAAAGTATGACCGAGAGAGGTAAAATTAGAGATAAACTAAAATGCCTTCTGCCAACCAGTCCACCATTCTTTTTGCCATCCTGCTTGCTGTGGCATGATTCATTTATTGGAGGAAAAAATCCTCACTATGTGCAGAAGAATATGAAGAGTCAACAATACCCCACTCTTCAGTTAACCTGCTAATTCAGCTGAGACGGAGACCACCTTCCTGTGCTGTAATTAGAGAACAGTGGAAATGCAAATCAACTTTGTCAAACTGTTTTGCAGAATGACCGCTTGGTGGCACTGTGGCCAGTAGGCAGAGACACGGCCTCTTCATGATGCCTGTCACACTGGTGATTTCAGAGAAGTCCTCGTCTCGTAGCAATAAGACCGTGAAAATTGCTGAGCACCCAGAAGCAGCTGTAGATTAAGTAATCAATCAGTGTGTTCAAAACACAAAGCATCTAAACACTGGAGGAAATTCCAAAATAATTAATACCTTTTACAGACATGAAATCGCTAGTCAAAATATTACTTTAAACCCATTTTACAAATGGTAACATTAAAAAAAAAAAACCATCAGACCACCAAACTGGCAGTAGTGCTACACACACTTACGAGGACCTCCATCTTTTCTGCTCCTTTTTTGATTTGACTCAGAGAATTCATGGACCTTTTCGTAGCAGTGCAATCTAGACGTTCCCTAAATGTTCCTACGCTCCTGGTAGCAGGCAGTTAAATTTGTTTTATACCCGTCTCATTTCCTCAGACTCTCTTTAATCTTCTGACCCCCTACAACCTGGGCCGTTCTGAATTTTTGCTCAACTGAACCCTTCTGTTAAAAGCTCTGTATTCTTTCTCAGAAGCAGCCTATTTATGTATCGCTTTAAAAACTCTATTAACTTAAGGTTATACAATTAGGGCTCACCTATAATCTGAAGATTGTGTGATTTTAGTTCTGCAGGAAAAGGACCCCCAACAAATGCTGGGCCCTGTGGTGACGAGTCTTGTGTGTCTGGTTTCAGGATTATGATGTAGGTCTGGAAGCTTGAAAACATCATCTGGTTTTCAGCAGGCAGACAGTCGAAGCAGTTCCAGCTGCTTGCCCACAACAGCTAGATACGGGAGATTAAAACTCAAACTTTAAGGGATTTTGAACGGGTCTTCTCTCTTCTGCTTCCCTGCTATGTCCTCCAAAGAACACTCTCTTTAAGAAGACTATATATTCTGTTAGATAAGGCCACAGCACAGATACCTGGACAGCATAAAAACAGATGTGAAGAGTTGTATGGCAGAGAATATAGGCAGCATGATGCTGAAAAGAATGGATTATACTCTGTTCATCAGTCTAGAGTCAGTTAAACATCTGGGCTGTGTGATGGACCCTTTAAAAATTAGTAAAAATTAGGCACAAAATTCCTGTGCTATATCCAGCCAGCCAAGTTTTCCTTTGTCACCAATAGTATGATGGTTCCTTTCAAGGGCTCTGGAGTCAACTTCTGTGTTGAATTTCAGGATGTGCCTACCACCTATTTAACCCAGCAAATTATTCTGAAACCCCAGCCTCTTCACTTTTAAAATGGGGAAAATAACAGTGCCCACATAATATTAGGGTTCTACAGAAAAACAGAACCAAAAGGACATAGTTTGATGGTAGATAGATGATAACAGTTTAAGAAGTACATATTTAAGGAATTGGCTCATGTGATTGAGGGAGGTGGCTGGCTTGAAATCTGTAGGAAAGGCCAGCAGGCTAGAAACTCAGCTCATGTTATAGTCTTGAGTTTGGAAACTGTGGAGCAGGCCAACAGGCAGGATTTGATGCTGCAGCCTTGAGGCAGAATTCCTTTGTCTCTGGGAATCCTTATTTTTGCTCGAGGCCTCCAACCAATTGGATAAGGCCTACCCATATTATTGAAGACAGTCGATTTATAGTCAATGGATCGTGACATTCACCACATCTGCAAAGTACCTTCACAGCAACATCTATGCTAGTGTTTGATTAAATAACTCGGTAATATGCCTAGCTAAATTGACATGTAAGACTAACCATCACATCACTTTATAGGACTGTTGTAGTAATAAAATGAGCCCAAATCCATGTAAATAAATCATTCAGTGCATTACAAATCACATGGGAAGCCCTCAGTAAAGGTTATCTATTGTTAGTTTTAGTCACTGATAACCATGAGTCTTTCCATCTTCTATGCCATTTAGCACCCAATTGCCGTGTGCTAACTCCGGTAGAAACAGGTTTTTAATGCCATGCTCAAATTGTGCCAGTTTCCCTTCTTTAGTGGTTTTTTTTTTTTTTAGTTCTGCTAAGATTTTGCAGACTCAAGGTGGAGGGAACAAGAACTTGAATGGAAGGGAGGTCGGTAGTAGAGCTACTTCTATTCACCATTCACCCCAAAGGGATTTTTTTTTTCCCTTGAAATATTTCTTAAGAAAGAATGGTCTAAAATCAGGATACACAAAATAACTTGAGAATGTAGACTTATCATCACTCTTCTGTTGGGATTTCCACCTTGTACAGTAGAGATAAGTGATAGGGGGAAAACCAGTTTTGACTGTTAATTTAACTATTCATTCTAGTAGAACATAAAACCCAATGAAATGGGACTAAGTTGCTCTTGGTCATAGTTAAGTGTAGGCAACTATGTAGCTGAAATATGTAACAACTGTATATTGAATATTTTATTTATTTTATTTTTTTTAAGCTGAGCCATCCTGCCACCTGTTGGCAGCTCAGTGGCTGCTCAGCTCGGGCTGGCAATCGAACCGCTGTTACTGAGAGCTCAAACTCTTGAGCGAGCTCTTAACCAATTGAGCCACTCGGCCGGCCCCTGTATATTGAATATTTTAAATTTAATCAGCAGTTTCTCGTAACTTCTATTTAGCTTACTGATTACTTACTCTGTGAAAGTCATCCTCCCCCTTTTATATAGATGAGGAAACAGGTGGAACGATTAAATAATTCAAGGTGATTCAGAAGACAGATCCAAGACTAGGTCTTTCTGCCTAAATGTCACACTCTTTTTACTACGCTATTCTTAAACAGACATATTTCAGTATTGTGAAACAGACAATTTGAGATATCTCTGGTGAAGATGTTTTATTTTTTCATAAAAATATAATTGTACAATGCTTTTAGAGAAAGAAAAATCCCTTCAATGCCCCCAAATACCATGTGGTTTAACAGTAATCTTCCTCTCTATTAACACTAAAGTAATTGATAATATGCAACAGATTTCTTGTGAAATATCGTATGTATGTTTTTAAATTTTCTTCCCTCTATTTTAACTAAAGGCAAGTCCAGTTTAAACCTATACTTTTTGAAATTAGCCAAATCAAGTCTATCATAATTCAAAGATGATAAAATGCTACATGGTGATGCTGATAACTACTGTCAATGAGCTGGTAAATTGTGATATAGATTTGCTGCGGTAAGATAGGTTCTGATTTAAATATAATAGAAAGATTTTAGATAAAATTGAAAAAAATTAAGAACTTCAACCATATCCTAAAACTTGAACTAGTCAAACTTATTCCATATTATATTCAGTTGCTGTAATATATGGCAGCTCTATGCTAAATTAATGACAGATTATGAGTAGTCTAAATATACAAACATATTTCCCCCCTTACCTTCCTTTCTTTGGGTAAAAAAGAAAAAGAAAACATTATTCTGTTACTCAGAGAGCAAGAACAGCAGCGATCCAGAGAGACGGAGCTTACTGATGCTCTCATCTTCTGTTCCCTCTCAGCCTGTAAGCTGTCATTACAGGTTAAGTGAGGGATGCTGGGATGTCAGTATGCTGCTTCTTAACTGGAATGGGGGAAGAAATGCTCCAGCTGTTTTAATCAGTGACATTTATCAACATGCTACAAGTGGCCCAAGTGTGCAGCCAGCACAATACCCAAAGCAATCAAAACATTCCTTTTTAAAACCAAGGAACTTTCTCTTGGTTTGATCTACTGAAATATACCAAATAGACAGGTTTAGAAATAAACTCAAACTGTAATTTAGTTTCACCGAAAATTACACATCCTCTATCTGAGGACAAAGTCACTGACTGCTCTTGTAAAGATAATGGGGGGAGTGGGGGATAGTTCAAATAAATGACCCTGTAATGTAAAATTACAACCAGAGAAGAAATACTTCAAGCACAATGGAGACATTCCATTGAAGAGCCACATTCATTTTGGAATGTTTGCTTTGAAACCAACTCTTCTGGGGAATTCAAAAGGTACTGAACAAAGCAACACAGAGTACATCTTGGGTTGTTTTGCAAAATAAAAATATACATTTGAGTAGACCAGATGGCAAAACATACCCATTACAATCTGAACACTATATTTAAAACACTTAAACTCTGAAGGCTTGAATATTAACAATCCTTTATCTACATTTGTGATTCTAAAAAGACATTAAATACTCTTAAACCCCCAGTCCACCAAAACACAGAGAGACCCAACAGTCTGGGCTAGTGGTATATCAGTAGTCACACAGGACTAGATAGGGATCTGAGTTTGCAACCTAAGCACAGGAGATCTTTAGGAACTCAGGCTAAAGGGAGGCATTTGATTCAAACGCACAGCCTAAGAGGAGGGGGCAAAGTACTCTGTACTCTGGAACTCTGAGGTCCATCTCAGTTCCCCCTCACAGACTATCTAGACTATGATGCCGCCTCTGAAATGGCCATTTCATAACAAAGCATTATTTTGTTTGGAAGCCAAATATTTGCTTCATTAGAGCCACGAACAATTATAATTTAGCAGCAACAGAGAACACAACTCCTGATTTAACGATGGGAAAGAGAAGAGACAGTGATAAAGTGTCTCAGTGGGGAAATCAAAAAGAGATTCCTAGGTCTATTTGAGTGTGTCATACTATGAGCTTGATTCCTCAACCATCTCCATTTGGTGGTCAGGAAGAAAGTAAATGTAGAGCTGTGGTGGGAACTGGAAAGAACTACTCTGGCCTCCTGCACCTCTTGCCAGGCCCGCGAGCTGGGGCTGTGCAGACTCTGGCTACAGTGTTCCGTGCCAGATGTGTACCCACAGTGTGTTTCTTTCTGACTCAGAGCTCGTTCATAAGGAAACTCAGGTCAGGGAAGAAACTAAGGGTTCTGGTTATTAGATCTACGAGCAATTTGCCCCTCATTTTGTTCCAGATCTCATGAGGCAGAAACTCAATCTCAGCAGCTAATTTCATCCCATTTTCTTCAAAAAAATTCTCCTAGTTAGTTGATTACACAAGGAAATGTGTGTGTACATTCACTCCTGCCCTACCTACATACATATACAGACATACAATAGAAACATACATATATATATATATACTCTGGGTTGTCAAGATGATGTATGCTGCTGAAGTGCCTAAAAGGTTATTTCTTGTTTAAAAATAAAATTTTTAAATTGTTTTTTTCTAAGTATGGATTAGGCCCTAGCAAACATTTATAAACACAGTTTGAAAAGACAGCAACCAAAGTTTTACTGAATAGAGGCTGTCTTGAGGGCTTTCCTGATGGATGTTGTTAACATGTACATTATTTAAAACAGGCATATCGTTATGGATTAAAAAAATAGAAATGTATATATTTGTTAATACATATTCACAGCTTATGCTGGAATGGCTCACAGGAGAAATTATGGTTCATGCAGAAAATACGTTTCTCAAGTAAAAATAAAGAAATAAAATTAGGTCCATAAAGGCTAAGAACTTACAGTCAGTAATCAGCCCACTTGGTTTCTCTTTGCAGGGCAATAAAGAACATAAAAGGAGTGACACCTAAACACACATACACATACAAATACATGAATTATATGGAAAGAATATAAATTAACCAGAAAAGCAATGTGGAGTTAAGGTGCAAAAATACAATTTTTACCCATTTTCCTCTACTCCTGTGTTTTCAAGCATTGCAACATGTTAAATGCCACAGGTGGCAATACCAACCAGAACAGGTCTGAATGTTTGCAAATTTTCTAAGTGTTAAAAGTTAAAGCAAAATCCTTTGAGATCTATGATCACACGTTTTGGTAGAAATTGCAGATTTACAGAGATGACTACTGAGCAGTAGGTAGTAAATGGAGCCAAGAGGTACAATCTTGCCCATTCATCCTCCATAGGAATCAGGATATTGGCTTCAATCACTGGCTCATCATTTTATATGATCTTCACCCTGTAAAAATAAATCAAATTACCAATGTAAGAATGTTTTTAAGGTCAATGAAGTTTAACTAATCTGTTTTAAAATGCATGAATTTTTTTTTTCTAAGTTTGGTATCTATAAGAAGGCTACTTTAAAATACAGACTGAAAGAAAACTGAATTGGGCCAGCGGAGTGGCTCAGTTGGTTAAGAGCTCGCTCAAGAGTTTGAGCTCTGAGCAACAGCGGTTCGAGTTCCGGCCCGAGCTGAGCAGCCGCTGAGCTGCCAACAGGTGGCAGGATGGCTCAGCTAAAAAAATAAATTAATTAATTAATTAAAAAAAAGAAAGCTGAATTGATTTGACTTTTTCTCCTTAATTCAATTTAGATTATGGCAAGTGTTACTTCATCTAATAAAAGTTATCAAAAAGCCAATTATTCAATTTTATAAAAATTTTAAAAGATAAAAAGTTTGTAATATTTCCTTATAACTATTTCAAGTGTTCCCAAAGCAATTACAATGATGAAGAAATCAATACACGACATCTTCATTCTAAAATCATTACCATCTATGTAACAAATGGTGCTAGGACAACTGGATATTCACATGCAAAAGAATTACGTTGGACCCCTATATCATACCATATAGAAAAATTAACTCAAAATGGATCAATGACCTAAACATAAGAGCTAAAACTATAAACACCGTAGAAAAAAACATAAGGGTAAATCAGGACCGTAGATTTGGCAGTGGATTGTTAGATATGACACCCAAGGCACTGAACAAAAGAAAAAATAGATAAACTGGACTTCATCAAAACTAAAATCTTTTGTGTACAAAAGGACACTATCAAGAAAATGAAACGACAACCTACAGAATGGAAGAAATATCTGAAAATCATATATCTGATAAAGGTAAAGAATCCAGAATATATAAAGAACTCTTACAACTCAGCAACAAAATGAAAAAAAAAACCTGAATTAAAACATGGGCAAGGGACTTAAGCACACATTTCTTCAAAGAAGATATACACACATGGCCAACAAGCTCATGAAAAGATGCTCAACATCATTAGTCATTAGGGACATGCAAATCCAAACCACAGTCAGCCTCCACTTCACACACTAGGAAGGCCATAGTTTGTAAAAATGGAAAATAAAAAGTGTTGGCAAGACGTAGAAAAACGGGAAACTTCATATATTGCTGGTAAGAATGTAAACTATTTCAGCCACTGAGGAAAACAGTTTGTAGTTCCTCTAAAAGTTAAATAAATATAGAATTACCATATGACCTAGCAATTCCACTTCTAGGTATATACCCCAAAGTGTTGAAAACAGTCACTCAAATACAGACTTGTACATGTGTGTTCACAGCAGCACTGTTCACAATAGACAAAAGGTAGAAACAAATATCCATCAATGGATGAATGGATAAACAAATTGTGGTATGTATATACACTGGAATATTATGCAGCCATAAAATGGAATGCAGTATTGATACATGCTACAATGTGGATAAACCTTGAAAACATTAGGCTGGGTGAAAAGAAGCCAGACAAAAAGTTATATACTGTATGATCCATTTATATGAAATATCCACATTAGGTAAATCCATAGAGACACAAGGCAGATTCATAGTTGCCAGGGGCTGGAGGGAGGGGGTAATAGTGCACAATAGCTTAATGAGTTTGGGGTTTTTTTCGGGGGGGGGGAAGGGGTGAAGTGTTTTGCAACTAGATAGAGGTGGTGGTTTTACAACATTGTAAATATAATAAATGCCTCTTAATTGTTACTTTAAAATGCTTAAGTTTATGCTATGTGAATTTCACCTCAATAAAAAAAAAATTCTTGGGCCAGCCGAGTGGCTCAGTTGGTTAAGAATTAGCTTAAGAACATGAGCTCTGAGTAACAGGGCCACCGGTTTGATTCCCACTTGGGCCAGTGATGCTGCGCCTGAGCTGAGCTGCTGCTGAGCTGCCAACAGGTGGCAGGATGGCTCAGCTGGTGAGAGCAGGTGCTCCTAACAAGACTGCCTGTTCGACGGTGGGCTACGCCCACCCGCAACTAAGACTGAGCTCGGCACCTTGAACTTAGAGGCCATGAGCTGCCAACGAGAAGCCAGATGGCGACTGGCGCCCTCCACAACTAAGACTGAAGAACAACAACTTGGCTGGTCCCCTCCCGCAATTCCCCAATTAAAAAAAAAAAAATTCTTTACAGTGCAGGGCTACTGTGCTAGATAGGGGCTAGACTAGGTGAAGACACGTTCTACCATTATAATTGTGTTGACCTTGGATACCTCACCTAGCCCCTCTGCTATTTCTTCATCTATAAAATACAAAGGATAATTCCTTAACACAATTATTGGAAGAAATAAGATAAATTTAAGTGAAAATGCTTGGTAAGCTGTAAATCAAAATACAAATAAGAGATATTATTATTAACAATAACTAGAATGGTACACTCTCACTTATGGAGTAGGTCTCCTTAAAAAAAAAAAAAATCCCATAAGTTTATCAGTTGTTCCTTACAGATCCCGTGTAAAATGCATTTCAATATTTACAATCTAACACCATTTCACTTGCTAGTTAGTGTATTACAAATGACATCAACATTTTATTTACTTAAAGACATACACAGGGAAAAAAAGACATACAGAGGAAAGTGGTCAATAGATAACCTACCTTACAACACTCCTCTACATATAAACTCTCCCTGTATTGTACTCACAGGAATTGCTATTAGCGTCTGTTTTCCCAGCTTTCGTGTGCCTGCTTGAGTTCTGCTGAGATTTGCTCTGCTCTTCTCCAGTGAGTAGGGCCTTTATTTCAGAAGGGATTTTTCCTTGGTCCATTGCCATGCACCACTGCTTGTACTAAAATATGTAAAATATATTAAGTAAAATTTTACTAGGCAGAGTTAAGGAACCACTAGAAATGCTAGACCTAAGAACTCCCATACCTAGAGGTGAAATTGGCTGCTGGGAATTCCACCCTCCATTGTATTTTCTGTTTATAATCTAGGCTATGTATGAGGCCTGCCACCTTTCAGAAGAGGGTGGAACTACTGCTGAATCTTCCTCTGATATACTGGAGTACTGCTCAGACTAAAAAGTCCCCTCTGGTTAAAAAACATCTCACAGCGTGCCACTAATTAGAATTCATCTCTTTTTGTCAATGGTCACATTATTTCTATTCCTAAAACAGTTTTGTAATTCCTTTCTCTTTCATAAACATTCACTAAACATCTACTTTCTACCAGAGTGTGTTCTGTGGACTTTGGGGGTATACAAAGATTCATCAGTCCAAAGAGTATGTCCTCAAGTGGCTTACACTGGAGAAGGTGGGAAATAATTTAAAGCATAAGTTAAATTCAATATATTTTTAAAAATCTACTGAAGAGTTTATATCTGAATTCTCTTCATGTCCCAACCTTATTTTCTTACCTTCTAAAAAGCCCGTCCCAGTTTTGTAACGATTATGGTAGTATTCTCTCTCTCTTTCTCTTCCAACCTGTTACCTCCTCCCCTGAGCTCACAGTAATGGGGTTTTAATTCTCTTACATTTCTACAGCCACTACCCAAAACATGAATGAATGAATGAATGAATTTATTTGTAAATATGTTTAAACACAAATGCTGTAATACTATGCATATTGTTATATACTGTTATATTGCTTTTTCCACTTAGCAATATATTGTAAACATCTTTCTACATCAGTAAATATATATGTACATTGTGCTTTTTACTGGCTGCAAAGTAGTCCAATATATGAAGGAAGTATAGTTTATTTAACCAATCCCCTATTATTGTACATTTCGGTTATTCCCCTCTCACCACACCCCCCCACCCCGGCCTTTTTTTACTATAAACAATCCACAATGAAATAGTCCTGTATATTCCACTCCCACCAGCAGTGTACAAAAATGCTTATTGCCTACATTCTGGCTAACTGATGAATATTCTTTCCCATGGATGGGTGAAAATTGATATATAATAATACCTTGGTTTGCGAGCATAATTCGTTTCAGAAACAAACTACTCATGTTGCAAGACATCGCTCGTGTTTACCACGTTAAAATGTATTAGAAATGTTTGCTCGTCTTGTGGAACACTCACAAACCACGTTACTCACAATCTGAGGTTTTACTGTATTCTTGTTTTAATGTATGTGTCTTTCAAAATACAGCAGCCATTTATGATAAAAACTCTTAGCAAAGTGGGAATACGAGGATCATATCTCAACATAATAAAGGCTATTTATGATAAACCCACAGCTAACATCGTACTCAACGGAGAAAAGCTGAAACCATTCCCGTTAAGATCAGGAA
>NW_017731426.1:872974-880728 GCF_001890085.2 Hipposideros armiger | reverse complement strand
TGTTACTTTGTGAGGGTGAAAAGGGTAACTATTGCATTGTTCTGTACACCTGAAACTAACAATAAAAAAATAAAATAAAATAAAATAAAATAAATTCTGTCAAAAAAAAAATGTATGTGTCTTTGACTGCTAAGCTAAGGTAGATTTTCTTCATGCGTTTATTGACAGACTTTCTTACCATTTCCAGTTCCTCTCTGAGGGCACATATGGCTCTTTCCCGACTGGATACCAACTCTTCCAAATACTGATATCTCAGTTTCTTTCGGGCCCGGCATTCTCTTGCACTCTGCCGGCTCCTCTCAAGTTTTGCCTTCAAGTCAATTTTGGCTGGCTTCCGACCACGTTTGCCAGGCTTCTTTACTTTGCCTCCAACAACCTTCAAGAAAGAGAATAAATAACATTTTCCTCTTAGTTTTGAGTCTAGGAAAGTGACTACAGCTGCCTATTAGCAAGGAAAACATTTACAAATAATAAATAAGTGAAGCCTATGGAACTCAGCATAATCACATCAAGTGCCTTGAGTCTTTGCTTCATAATTTTTTCTTGACAGTTTTGATACCATGAATGTGAGAGAAGAAATAATGTAATTTTTCATTATTTCTTCAATAACAGTTTAATGTAAACTTTATAAATTATATTTAGGTGGGTAATAAAATACTAAAAGACTGCCACTAAATATTTTGTTCACAAGTAAATTTCATTGACTTGAGAAAATAAGTAAAAAAATCAATATTCAAAACTGTAAGTTCGGTATGATCTCACATTATAAAACAACATATAGAAGAAAGGATGTTAACAAAAGGTCAACAAGGATTTCTCTGCTAGGTGTGATTATAAATAGCTTTTTCTTACCTGTATTTTTTATGATTTTTCAATGTTTACAATTAGAAAAAATATAAAATTTGTACATAAAATTATGTATATATAAAAATAAATATGAATCCTAAGAAATTGGGCTATAAATACCCTCTTCAAATTTGTTGAGCTCAAAGAAACACACAGGAAGTCCCTGAAATCTTCAGGATAATTCTCTCCTGCCTTTGGAGGCCTATAATTATAACCCTAGACTGTCTCAGTAGATTTCTACCTGCTCCCACTGATGTCATAAGATATCCTCTCAATATCCCTGTTATTCATTTACTTGTATAGGCACAATTTTTTTGTCACTGGAAAAGTAATTTAATCTTCTTCATTGTTTAGCTTTGGAACCTCCTCCAAGTTCTTATACAAGATGTAACTATGAGGTAAAGATGATGAATTTTTAAATACATGAACCTGAACTTATATATCAAATAAGTTTTCTTTAAAGTGGTCACCTTGAAAGGGGGTACATTTATTCCAATGAACAAGCTTTTTTGGAAAATGCTTTTGGAGCCAGTTTTCTTATAAGCCACAATACAATATGCCTTTAGAGCATACTTTATTTTAGAGCAGTACATGTTTCTTTAAATTCCCAAACAATTTGATTATCCACTTTGCTTATCTGACAAGGTTCTGAATGATGTCCAGTTCTCTCTGAAAATTACCCTCAGAGAATAAAAATGTCATAACTTCAGCACACTGAAAGGAATGTTGCTGAGGCTTTAGTGGCAATTCTAAAAAAGAAGATGCAAAACTCTAACACTGGCAAATCATTAGAATAAATGTAGAAACCTTCCCAGGTAACAAAACTCAGAGGATCAATCAATACTCGTTGGGATATAAAAACTCTGATTTGTTTCTTTGTTTGTAATCACTATTAATATCATATACCAACTATTAATATCATATACCAACAACACCCAGTACCCTACAAAGATCAGATCAATACTAAGTATAATGGTTCGGTCAAGAAAACCACACTTTGAATGTGGATCAGCCACGTTTACCAGACCCTATGTCATAACATGGTGGATCACCATTGCATCTAGCATTTTAGAGGGTGGCTCTGAAATGAAATTCGAATACCCCTAGGCTTTGGAAAAAAAAAATCTTCCCTTTTTTTCCCATCTTAAAAGTTAGCTGCTTTAGTACTACTCCCAAATTAGTTTCAACTATTTAAAACCTAGTCTTTTAGGGGCCAGCCGAGTGGCTCAGTTGGTTAAGAGCTCGCTCAAGAGTTTGAGCTCTGAGCAACAACGGTTTGAGTCCAGCCCGAGCTGAGCAGCTGCTGAGCTGCCAACAGGTAGCAGGATGGCTCAGCTAAAAAAAAAAACAAACTAGTCTTTTAAAGCTTTTCTATTCTGCAGCATCATGTCTTTATTCCAATATAACAACATACGTCTCAGGAAATTTTTCCTCAGTCAAAATATTTGATTAACGAGCCAGCTGAGTGGCGCTTTGGTTAGAAGTTGGCTTGGGACACCAGCTCTGAGAAGCAGGACCCCGGTTCGGATCCCACATGAGGGCCAGTGATGCTGTGTCCTCTACAGCTAAGATGGTGAACAACAGCTCAACCTGGAGCTGGGCTGCCATGAGTTGCTGGCAACGGCGTATGTAGGCTGCAGTGGGGCTGGCCAGCAGCTGGCGTGAGCTGTCGTGAGCCGCCTTGAGCAGCCGTCCAATGGCCAGCGAGCGAGCAACTGCCTCAGCTGGGAAGAGCGCAATGATCACAATACCAACATGGGCCAGTGAAGCGATGTCCTCCACAACTAGACTAAAGAACCAAAGGACAGCAACTTGTCTGTTCCTCTCCCCCAATTCCCCAATAATATCATAAAAAAAGAAAAAAAAATTTTTTTGATGAACAATTGCAGGATGACAAGTTGATCCAAATACTACTATGGGCTAAATTTTGGATTATGCTTATATCACATCAATGCACAATTTTAATAAAATATTTTGAAATCACCCTACATTAAAACAAAATGTATTTTCTATTGCTACAGTTTTTAAAAAGGAATTTATTTACAGCATAAATGCATATCTATAGTGAAATAAACGGTAATCATATCTATTCTTTATGTAGTACAATGAATCATCATGTAACACTATAATCCAATACCTCATATATTGCTGTTTTTAATTAATTCAGGAGTGGCTGCCTTTGAGAAGCCAGCAAGAGAACAGAGAGTACTTCATAGACTTCACTGATTTTTGAAACAAACCAAGCACACTCATAAAAATCAAACAAAAGTTATAACTCTTTGTTTAGTTTTCATGGTAGCAAAATATTTAAATTGGAACTATGTTATTCCTTTTTTTAAATTACAAAAGGCATAATAAATGAATCCAGGGTTCCTGTATTTTATGTCATCTCCTATAAAATTACTTAAAACCACATAACCACCACCTCTCTAGCTTAATTTTTCTTTAGTAACAGACTGAATTTTGGGGTTTTGGTGCCTACTAAAATCTGATTAATGTACCAGTTTTCAAGAGAGCCAAGTACATCACAGAATTATTGTAAATTTTAAGTAGTATAATAATGTGAGAGCACTTTGTAAATAAAAAGGTATTATATAAATGTAGGTTACTATACTAGTTGCCAACTACAGTGTTAACAACTGAACTTTATAGATTTCATAAGCATAAAGATTAGGGGATGGACAGGGGAAGTTAATTAGCAACTAGGAACCAGAAACTAAAACTGAAATCAACCTCACCGATTCCTTAACTATTTCTGGGCCAAAAATCATTCTTACCAATGTTTCATAAAGTTTTCACAAACTCAGCGATAACCACATTGCCCCCTTGCGCTCTCCTATTTCTCTTGCGAGGAAGCTTTTTTCTCATCTGTGTATTTTATGATTTTTAACTGTTTCTAATTTACATGTCTAACAAGGCTGGGATTTAAGAAAAAAAACTACTAAATTTAGCCAAGAGGGAGTTCCTGATCATTCTAAATTTAACCGTTACAAAGACAGCTCAGAAACCAGTCTTCGGAGGCCCGAGTGTGGATGGCACAGGCTTCCCAGCCAACAGGTTTAACTTCGCAGAAAGAGGAGACACGATTGTAGTTGCATGCTCTTTAGGGGCTTCTTAAAATGAGGAAGCCAGATTAAATCCTGTTCCAAAGGTTCTTGGATTATTTTACTTCTAGCTTTTTAGGAACATACAACAAAAACTTAAATTCAGAGCTAAATCCGCGTGTGCAGGGAGGGAACACGCACAGTGGACAAGGCCTTGAGTTAGGCACTCTACAGGTAGTCATCTCATGGTATCTCATACCCAGGTGAGGTGAACCCCGTCATCCTCATCTTTTTCAGGTAAAGAGGGGGAAAAGTAATTCCTTTATTCAACATTCACTGAACACCCACTATGTCCCAAACACTATAAAGTGCTAGGAATATTAATATAAGAAGATAGGGTCCTTACCTTTAATGTACGTATTTAGATTCATGAAACACAGCAGAGATGAAATGGACAGTAACATTATAAATGGCAGAATATCACTATATACAGGAGTGTTGCTGGTGGTGTACACACACACACACACACACACACACACACACACACAGAGAGAGAGTGAAAGAGAGATATGCACAGTGATCTCTTTATTTCGTACATGACAATATTTTAGTCCAGAGATTTTCAATGTCAGAGCAGGGTCTACAACCCAAGTCCCCTGATTTGCATCATTGTGACTTGTCACAAGGTAACTCACTATCATCAAGCATGACTATTCCCCTCCAAGGGTAGGTATGACTCACTAACCTGAACATATAATTCCCTGAAAAGGCTCCAAAACTGACAGGTGCTTTATACGCACTGCTATATTGATGCTATGTCGTCATTCATTCAATCCAACACACTGTGACATTAGGCACTTGATGGAGAGCAGTGGAGAGGAGGTTAGGTATCGAGCTTTTTCATTTTATGCTTCCTTGAAATTTCTGCTACTATTGTGACTCTCCATGCCCACCCACTGAAGTCATGCCAGTTTATTCCTTTATAAAATCTTTGATTTAGCTCTTCCTGTCTATTTCTACCACCTACATTAGTCTGGGCCCTACTCACAGATTATTGCAATAGGTTCCCAATGGGTCTCCTTACCATTTCTCGTTTTCCACCCTCATTTCCCTAGTTAATCCATCTTGCAAAAAACTGTCAAATGAACATTTCTTTTCAGCATATTACAATAACTTTAGTGTGTTTTTCCTCATTGTAAAAAAGTAATACCTGATCATTACAGAAAGAACGTCACTCTCCAGCTCAAGAGAACACCTCTGGCTCAGCACTGCTTAGTAGGTCACCATACCCAGTATATTAGTTTCCTGTGGCTGCTGTAACGATTACCACAAGCTTGGTGGCTTAAAACAATGGAAATTTTTCTTCCTGTTCTGGAGGCCAGAAGTTTGGGAGGGCTACACTCCCTCTGGAGGCCCTAGGGAAGAATCCACTCTTCACCTTTCAGCTTCTGGTGGCTGTCAGCATTCCTTGATTTGTGGTCACATTAATCCAGTCTCTGCCTCTGTGGTTGCACTGCCTCCACATCTGTCAAATCTCCCTCTGCCTTGGACTCGTCATTTGGTTAGGGCCCACCCAGGTAATCCAGGATAAAGTCTTCCTCTCAAAATCCTTCACTTAATCATAGCACTCTGATATATAATATTCACTCCTTTACTATATGAAGTGATATTCACAGGTTTCAGGGACGAAGACATGGTTGTATCTTTTTTAAGGGCCACCATTCAGCCCACTACACCCAGATTCCCTCTCACTCACCAAGCCAATCTTCTCTTTTGTTATTCCCAACAGGCAGCCTCCCTATCAAGTCAGGCCAGCCTATTTAGGAACCTCACCCCATCTTGTGACTGCCTACCTATTGTCACTATTTCTCTAAAGGTGCCCTCTCTACCTCCTTACCATCTGAAACGGCAAATCATATTATGCTTTCTTTGTTTAGGATCAGCTCTAGCCCTCTTTTTTTGAAGGTCTTGCTGACAATCACCCTCTGCCCATCATTTTTCTTCTCGAAATTTCTGGAACATATAGTTAATATAGCACTGAGTTTATATGTTACATCGCTTTTTTAGTGGCCTCACAGATTTAAGTTCTATCTCTTCCTCAGGCACAGACGCTGTCATTGTATCCAGCCCAGAGCCGGGAATTTCAGAGGCATTTATTTAAAAAGACTGATAATTGAATGAATAAATGCAAAGAAAAATTAGCAATATTTTAAAATTGATTTAAGTTGATATCACTACTAACAACTTACAGAAAAGAAAAAAAAAGCTCCTTCATAAGGAATATAAAATCTGAAAAACCAATTAAGGACTCTTATTATTTTACCACCCTATTTGTACTTATTTACATCCGAATGCTCTGATTCTTGAGGCAACTCATAAAAGTTTCAAGTTGTTAAGTCTAAGAGAATTATTGCATTTACATGAAGTGGTAGCATCAGCCCCAGCTAAAAATGAAAGCAGCAGAAGGGCCTGTTTCACTTTTCTTTTAAAAACATAAAGTGAAAAGTTGTATCTCCAGTTGATTAAAGAAAAATAAGGTAGATATGAATGTGCCCAGCCACTGCTCTTTACCACTTTAAAGAAAAAGCAAAACAAGTAGCTGTGTTTTCATTTGGTGTTAAGGCTTCATAACTTCCTTCAGAGCTAATGAGTTAGGTTTTTTCTCCAATTTACCAGATCTGCAGAAAGAGAGGAATGTCTAATCACATCCTCCTGCGGCTAACCTTTCTGCCAGTTTTTATAGTCAACAGAAGAAGAAACAAGATAAAGTAGGCATCTCAGAACCCGGAGTTAACTCCTGCCTCTCCCAGTCCCTATGCCTGCCCTCCTCCTCACCCCCCCCCACCCCCATTATTGTTTGAAGCTAAATATAACACTACATACAGTTAGCAATACCTGAAACTATTAGAAACTGACTCTGTAAGAGTGGTCTCTACTTAACTATCTTTGCTTCTTTCCTACAAACCTCTTCCTCAACTGCTACATTTTGGCATCTACCCTATCTCTCCATTGAAACTTCTCTTGCTAGGTTCATAAACAATCTCCTATTTTCCAAGTCCAGTGGATACTTTTTCACTACTTATCTTGCTTAACCTTTTTTTGTAGCATCTCATAGATAGGCTAAATCCCTTCCTTAAAATTCTCTTCTCCCTTAGATGGCATAAAAGTCCCTTTTTTCTGGTTCTCCTGTATCACTAACCTTCCCTTTTCATTTTATTTTGCTGAGTCCTATTCCTCAGCTTCTTCTGATCATTTGGGAGTTTTGCAGGGTTCTGTCTGTTTAGCTCTTCTGTCCACATTCTTCATCCTTGAAGGGTTTTCTGCATGCTGCATCGACCACAGCCTACACTGTAATGGTCTTTCTTCTGAGAAATCAAACCAACCTAGTGAGGAGTCAGAAAGGACTAGCCTTTATTGAGAACCCATTTGTGTACTAAGTTGTTTTGATATGGGCTTACCTATATAGTACATTTAATTTTCACAATAACTCAGTAAGGTTTTACTAATACAATAAAACCCAATTTATAGGTGAAGAAATTCAGTTCTGAAGAGATGAAATAATCTGTCCCAAATCGTAATAGCTTGAAAGTGGTAGAAATGAGATCGAAGCTCTGGTTATATGCCAAAATTCATGTTCTTCCCTAATTGTATCATTCGACTCTAGTCTGTCTCAATTCCAATATCTTAACCTTCCCCAATCCATTTTCCATATAGCCATTAGCATTTTTCTTAGAAAACATAAATCTGCAGCCAGCCGAGTGGCTCAGTTGGTTAAGAGTTGGCTTAAGAGCGCGAGCTCTGAGCAACAGGGCCGCCGGTTTGATTCCCACATGGGCCAGTGACGCTGCACCCGAGCTGAGCTGT